>NC_068359.1:11222309-11309809 GCF_020536995.1 Dreissena polymorpha | reverse complement strand
AACAGACATTTTGATACTTTTACTCTGAACGCGCGCACGTATGACGAATATATAACTGATTTGCACGTAAACATGGCATTCTGAATACATAATAATTCATGTTCAAAATTAAGAATGTTGTGATAGAGTAAACTTGTAAAAATTATTCAACTACCCAGCAGTGGCGTCATATTGCAAGCCAGCAACCAGATCTTTAGATGAGATTTCGAGATTGGTGCCGTCGCTGAAATGATATCAAATAACAGGATATTGTCTTATTGATCATTTTTCTTATTTACTGTAGAGTATGATGATTTAATTTAAGCAAAGTATTTTATACGCATAACATAACCGAGGCTACACGAGGTACGTACGGCAGAGTGAGGGCCACGCTCTTCAGTGGGAAGAGTTCCGGTTCCGGTAGCCCGCCCGCCATGTAGATGTATGTCTCGTCCGTCTGCAGGGCGTCGACTGGCAAAAAACAGAGACCACAGGCGGGTGTGTATGGTTGAGACGGTATAACAACGAGACATGACAGAGACCACGGGCAGGTATGTATGGTTGAGACGGTATAACACAGAGACCACGGGCAGGTGTGTATAGTTGAGACGGAATAACACAGAGACCACGGGCAGTTTTGTATGGTTGAGACGGTATGACACAGAGACCACGGGCAGGTGTGTATGGTTGAGACGGTATAACAACGGGACATGACAGAGACCACGGGCAGGTGTGTATGGTTGAGACGGTATAACACAGAGACCACGGGCAGGTGTGTATGGTTGAGACGGTATAACAACGGGACATGACAGAGACCACGGGCAGGTGTGTATGGTTGAGACGGTATAACACAGAGACCACGGGCAGGTGTGTATGGTTGAGACGGTATAACAACGGGACATGACAGAGACCACGGGCAGGTGTGTATGGTTTAGACGGTATAACAACGGGAGACCACGGGCAGGTGTGTATGGTTGACACGGTATAACAACGGGAGACCACAGGCAGGTGTGTATGGTTAAGACGGTATAACAACAGAGACCACGGGCAGGTGTATTTGGTTGAGACGGTATAACAACGCGACATGACAGAGACCACGGGCAGGTGTGTATGGTTGAGACGGTATAACAACGGGACATGACAGAGACCACGGGCAGGTGTGTATGGTTGAGACGGTATAACAACGAGACAGGACAGAGACCACGGGCAGGTTTGAATGGTTGACACGGTATAACAACGGGACATGACGTAAAACATGACATAATGTATGGTTGGGACGGAATAACCACGGAACATGACGTAAAACATGATATAATGTATGGTTTGGACGGTATAACAACGGGACATGATGTAAAAAAATACATAATCTATGGTTGGGACGGAATAACCACGGAAGATGATGTAAAACATGATATAATAACTATATAATAATAACTACACAAAATTGTTATATTATAGCATACATTTGTTGAACTCCCTCAACATTTGCTTTTCATCCAGTCATTTGATATTAGGGCTAATTTTTAGCATAGGTGCAACATATGCTTAAGGTATATACAACATTTCGAAAACCCACATCGATCGGTTGACCATTATGAAGCCTTACCTTATCAAAAATCAGACGAAATATCTATTCAATTTAGTATATGGTAATTCTTTAATTCTTACAAATTTTTTTGGAAACGTTTTTCTAACGTTTTCTTCCAAGAATATTGCTGACACCGTTTTTAGTGAATTTTTCTAAGACCTTTTTACGTAAAAAAACCTTCTAAGAAACTAAAACAAATTTCGTTCGTAAAACAATTCTGTTCTTGTTGATAGTGACCTCACACCTAATTTCTATTTCCTTTGTTTACTGTTCTGTGAGAGGTCAAATGTTTACATAACTGAATTCATAAGGCCCTGGTTTAAGGATATTTAACATTTCATCGGTTAATTATAAATAGAAATTAAAACATATTCTCAGCAGGAAGTGGAGCATAAAGCACATTTATTCTTTGAAAATGTGTAAAAATGGCGGAGTACGATGAATGTTTTCTGATTTATGACATGGATTCTGACCTGCCTTTCTATGGATTTGATGAAGTAGAGTTTGAAAGTAATAGAGATGTGTTAATTGAAGTTAAAATGATTTACTTTGATTTATTTACTCGATCACGAATCCAACACAGCCGATCGACCGGTTTCTGAAGTCAATCTAAGGACTTATAAATACTTAGAAACGGCAATTTACTAAATATAGGAACCGGCACATGTACATTTCTATTCAATTTGAGTACAGAATAAAATATTCTGAGGAACTGATAAGCGATAACGTTTCAGCGGACATACCTGATTTGAACCCCGGAGGAGACACATTCTTATTCTCACAAGAGAGGCTTCAAAGCCCGTAAACACTCAAATCAAGGAATATTTCGTACAATATTTCGAAAAATAAAAAATGTAACACATACAAATCAATGTTCCTTATAGCATTAGCCAACTGTAGGTGGATGGTCCACGGCCGTCCACAAGCTCAAATGACCATATATGGAGAAAAAGGCGGGACCAAACCAAATAGGCTTGCAATGCGCATGCCCAAGCAAAACCGATTTAAGCCATCTTGAATTGTTAGCGTGAAAAGAAATATACTACATTTATTGGATATTTTAATATGATGAATATTCTAGGTAGAGAATATGGATAGTATTATCATTATTAGTATTACGTCAACATTAACTCAACAATTGTATTGTTGACATGAAGAAAAAGCTATTTCGAGGTTGTTTTGACCATTGATTGCTAAGTAGCTCAAACTCAAAGTTTTAACTTTTATTTAGTTAAGGAATCTTCGAGTAATAGTTAAAAAAATCTTTCGCATTCTAATTCTATAGCTAAATCATGTGTTGTTGCTATATTATAAACTTTCGTGCATGAGCCATTTAAATCCGTCTGCATTACTTTTTTAGTTGTTTCCCCTGGAAAATTCTCTTCTTGCTAGCCTTCGCTGAGTTATTCGATTTCCAGTCGTTACACCCCCTGGACGTTACACCCCTAGTCATTACACCCACTAAGCCTGGACACTACACCCACCAACATGTAAACATAATTGATTAGGTTACTAAGGTGTGATCATACCTACCATGGGGCACACTTCACTTGATTAATGATGTTTCTGCTTTAATGTGTGTCCAATGGGGGTCTGTCCAAGTGTTTTTTATTGTTTGTTTGTCTGTATGTCTGTCTTATTGATGTGCAGTGTTAATTGGGAAATAACAATTTTTTGGTGTGAAAAACATTTTTCTTTGATCTTTTCAAATAATTTGTTAATTATCAAAGTGTAATAATAACACCTGTAATTAAAGGAGTTTGTTCACACCATTATTATAAAAATTCATAAGAAGATGTTGTAGTTTGATTTTATTAATTCTAAAGAATATTGCTGCTTTATGTCGTGGCAAAAGAATATCAAAACATCAAAGGTAACAAAGTTAATAAGACAAATACTCAATGCAAATTGTTTTTACTCATTGTCCCCATATATACCAGAACAATTTTAGAGAATATCATACTATAGGTATACATTGTTACTCTGTCAAAATGCCCCCAAAAGAAATATTTTGGTGTATTGATTCAAATTGTAAAAAAAAGCGTGTTAATAGTTCTGATTTTGCTGTTTCATGTGATAATTGTGGATTATGGCAGCATATTAGATGTGATGATACCGGTAAGTCATTTTCTTCCTATTATAAACATTGTAGATCCATATAATTTGAGCTCCATGACATCATGCGATTTTGGACCTTAGGGCATTTACCGTTGTTATCAAATGGCCTTGTAACTGATAAATAATTTAAAACACCAACTTGGTTTAAGCGTATTAGCTGCTCCATTCTTGACCAATTTATTTTTGTAAATACTCATTTATAAACTTTAACCTACACAATTATATAACTTATATAATTATTAGTCTCTATAAAAACATATCCATTAATTATTAATAAATAGAAACTATTTGTTACATTTTAACCAACTACATCATGTGGAAAGTTTGGAATCCTAATAATACTTTCTTATTTTTACATAAATGAAATTCAATATATTTAATGGTCTTATGATTTACATTTTATTAACAAAAATATTATTTTTCTATAAATATGAAATGATATGTAACAGAATGGTATTTATGCAGAAAAAGGGAAATGGGTGGAGACATGAGGGATTATACATGTAATATATATTTTTGTTATCATTCAAATAATTAAGTTGATTTATGTTGCATTAAGACTCATGCCCTAATTTAGTGTTTTAAATCATTGACACAGTTTTGTGTCATCATTTATGAAACACAGTTTGTTAAACTAACAGTAGCACTGGGCCACTTAGATAAACATTGGGCCTATTTGGGCCACATTAGGGCCAGACAAAGACCCTCTAACTGTTTATTAGGGGCCATAAAAGATACACAGACTAGTGCCAATTGGGGCCCTCCCATAAACTGTGAAAACATGCTTTGATTGCTACAGTAAGTGACAGATTCCTGTTAATTGTGTTTCAATAAAAGTACATTGGGACTCTTGAGATTAGTGAGTAGGTTGTACGTGTGGCTGAATATAAAGTATAGAAATTGTCTAGAATTGTGAAAACTCACTAGCAGGAAGTGTATATACTGTTCAAAGTGAAATGGGATTTCTTGGCAATATTATTTTAGTTGTTTTTAATCAATCATAATTTGTATTTTATTTTCAAGTTATTTCTGTCTGTATATTCCTGAAAAAAAAGTATTAATGATTTAGATGCATATTATTACATTTTGGTGAAATAAAAAGAAATGTTTAAATTTAAGATTGTGTTTTGTTTATTCTAAATATTTTTTTTTATTTATCATTATTTTTATTTTATTTTCAAAGTTTTTTCTGTCTGTATATTCTTGAAAAAAGTATTTATAATTTATATGCATATAATAACATTATGGTGCAATAAAAATAAATGTATATGAATTAAGATTGTGTTTTGTTCATTCTAAATATTTTTTTTATTTATCATTATTTTATTTTGTTTTCAAAGTTTTTTCTGTCTGTATTATTTATGACTTAGATGCATATTATTACATTATGGTGAAATAAAAATAAATGTATATGAATTAAGATTGTGTTTTGTTTATTCTAAATATTTATTTTATTTATCTTTATTTTTATTTCTTCAAGTTTTTTCTGTCTGTATATTCTTGAAAAAAAGTATTTATTATTTAGATGCATATTGTTACAGTCATTCTGGTAAAATAAAAATTAATGTTTTAAATGATGGCTGCTCAATTAAATAATTTGAGCAACCATTCATCTCATCAGTGTCATCTTACATGACGAAATCCAATTAGTGGTTCATAAGTTGATTACACCTTTCTAATCTAATCAATATCTTGGTGGGTGTAATGTCCAGGCTTAGAGGGTGTAATGACCAGGGGTGTAACGTCCAGGGGGTGTAATGACTGGACACCAGTTATTCAACAACATCGCTATATTGCTGATTTTTGCTGTTGTTTATTGGTTAAAGCTGCATGCTTTTGTTGGATAATGTTTAATTTATCATTCACGTTTTACATATGATTCTGTTTAAACCATATTTAATCGATGTTTTGGTGAATTTCGCGCATGCTTAACTTGCCTGATTTCGGACGTAATTTACTTTCGGATACATGCCCCTCTTGTGTTTTTTTCGATGTTTTCTTATGTATGCAGATTAAAAAAAACAGCTCATGCTTAAATGTGTTATTGAGCAAGTGACTTCTTAATACTATGGCAGGAATAAAAAAACTGTTATAAAATTATAAAGGAAGTTTAGTTACATGTATAAACTCACAGTCACAAGTGTGTAAGTATTACTGTTACATTTATTTATATTTACTAAAAGTAAATATATGCTCACATATCAGTAAGTATTGTACAGCCCTAAATTATATTTAATACACCCATCTAGGCAGTTAATTCATATATGTGCTGGCTTTAATTTACATTCATGTTATTATCACCCTGCAATAGGCGGAGGGATATTGTTTTGGCCTTGTCCGCCCGTCCATCCGGCACTTTTGTGTTGGGAGCCATATCTTGGAAGTGCTTTGGTGGATTTAATTGAAACTTGGTATGAGTATATGTATAGATAAGAGGATGATGCATGCCAAATGGCATTGTACATTATCTGTTAATAACGGAGTTATGGCCCTTCGAACCTAAAAAAATCCTTTTTTACCTGAGTGTCAAATATAACACTTTTGTGTCCAGAAGCTAATTAGCGGGGGATATCAATTCAATGAATTTGCTTGTTATTAATTGCAGGGAAATAAACCTGTTATTTTGTCTGTCATTATGGTGTTTAAAGTCACATTTAATGGCATCCAACCTACTTTATTTCAAATACAGTAACACCTGGCGCCGTGACCTGGATGCAGATTCTAAGCAGATGGGCCAAAATGGGGGAAGCTAGAGAGACTCGCCTGGAACTGACAAGCCTGGAGGGAGCTGGTTGACTGTTGGCGAGATGGGACAACAGACGAAGAATAAATGAACCTACTTGATTTGATAAACATTTTTGTAAGTCATTCAAGAATCGAGCAAACTTTTTGTTTCCAATAAGCAGTCCTGTATATATCCGAAATAAAATAAAATGTTTCACTCAGGGTCCTTGATACTCATCTTGGTATTTAAGGGACCTTATAACAGATTATGGCATGTATTGAAGTTTGTCATTAAATGCGTTATATTTATAAATGTGAACATTAAATCTAAAAAGCTCAATTAAAAAACAAGAACAAATTAAAAGAAAAAGTAATCCTCATCTTGGCTCGAACCACTGACCTCTTGAGTAAAAGTCTAACGCTAAGACGTCCATCCATGCTCATACAATATTTTATACTTGTAGTTTCTATAAGCAAAGCTCGTAGTGTCACAAAAAACGACAACAGAACTCCAAATTATTCAATTGTTTTGCTTTGCAACGATTTATCATTTTCAGGTTGTTAATGTTAAGTATAACTGTTTTCTCACAAATATCATAACTGCAACAAAAATGTGCAAGTCTGAAACAATTTTTATGCCCCCTTTCAAAGAAAAGGGGCATATAGTTATCAGACTGTCCGTCTGTCGGTCCGTATTTCTGTCACACTTTGCGTTTAGGTTTCGAAAAATGCTCATAACTTCTATTTCACTTGAGATATAACCTTCATATTTGGTATGCATGTGTATATGGACAAAGCCCTTCCATACGAACACAAATTTTTACCCCTGTGACCTTGACCTTGAACTTAAGGTCCGTGTTTAGGTTTCAAAATCTGCGTTTAGGTTTTGAAAAATGCTCATAACTTCTATGTCCCTTGAGATATAACCTTCATATTTGGTATGCATGTGTATATGGACAAGGCCTTTCCATACGCACAAAAATTGTTACCCCTGTGACCTTGAACTTAGGGTCCGCGTTTAGGTTTCGAAATCTGCGTTTAGGTTTTGAAAAATGCTCAAAACTTCTATGTCCCTTGAGATATAACCTTCATATTTGGTATGCATGTGTATATGAACAAGGCCTTTCCATACGCACAAAATTTTTTACCCCTGTGACCTTGACCTTGAAGTTAGGGTCCGCGTTTAGGTTTCGAAATCTGCGTTTAGATATTGAAAAATGCTCATAACTTCTATGTCCCTTGAGATATAACCTTCATATTTGGTATGCATGTGTATATGGACAAGGCCTTTCCATACGCACACAAATTTTGACCCCTGTGACCTTGAACTTAGGGTCCGCGTTTAGGTTTCGAAATCTGTGTTTAGGTTTCGAAAAACGCTCATAACTTCTATCAGGCATTTATAGGGGGCATAAGTCATCCTATGGTGACAGCTCTTGTTTTATTGTGTCAATTTACCAAAACATGCAAAGGCCCCTTAAAATACATGAAGTAATGTTTACAGTTGTCCATAACCACATATTGAAAAAGAATGTGCAAGCTCTATCTATTGGCATACAAACAAAGCCAATCTGTTGGATTATTACTCATGGCAAGCAATATGATCTAAGGTATACCTTCTATAATCAGGTGTTTGCACTTTAATCACATTAAAATTTGAAAAACTATAGAAGTACAAAAAGGTCAGAATGATAACAAACAGGTTTGTAATGGGCATCATCTTGCAATTGCTATTTATGTGAGTGGGATGGTACACAAATTCTGAATTTGTTATATGCAGGACATTTAGTAACTTAGCTACCCATGCATGTTGCAAGGGTGTTAATTGTCCGGATTATTTGGAAATCCCGATTTGAGCCATTCAGGATTGAATTTTAGATCAGTGTAAATCCGATGATTTGTTTTAAGGGGGTGTGAACAAATATTGTAATTGCTTCATTGGCATGCCGGGCATGTGCGCTTAGTATGGATTTTCCTGGTCTTTTTAACAAGGTTTTCCAAAGAAAAAAACGGGTTATTAGATTGACAAATGCCGGCTGGCGGGCGGACGGAACAAGCTTGTCCGGGCCATAACGTTGTGGTTCTTGGTGAGAATTTAAAATCATTTGGCACATTTGTTCACCATCATTAGACGGTGTGTCGCTCAAAAGAATACCGTCAATATATCCAAGGTCAAGGTCACACTTTGAGTTTAAAGGTCAAAAATGGCCATAAAAGAGCTTGTCCGGGCCAAAACTTTGTCCTTCATTGTGAGACTTAAAAATGATTTGGCATATTTGTTCACCATCGTGGGTCGTTGTATCGCACTTTAGAATTACGTTAATATCTCCAAGGTCAAGGTCGCCACAACTAAAAATATATTTATTTTGAAACAAAGGGGGTTAATTATAAACAATCAGTTCAGTTTGAGTTGTCTCCCTCTATCAGACTTTTTTCTACATTGAAAACCTGGTTTTGTGACAATTTTGTCCCTTGTTTTACTATTGTCTGATTGGTTATCCGCTGACACGGACATAAAAGGTAACTGACCTAACCTCTTGGCTACTTTCCAGAAATCGTACATACTACAAAATGTAGCATATGTCCCCCATCATTAAATTTCCATTTTCTGCTGTCAAACTAAGTGCATATATTATTTCATTTGCAAAAGACATATCTGGATATATTTTTGGACAGTTGTTTTACTGTATGGTTAGTGGATTAACATTTATTATGCCCCCCTTCGAAGAAGAGGGGGTATATTGATTTGCACATGTCGGTTGGTTGGTCTGTCGGTCCGTCCACCAGGTGGTTTCCGGATGATAACTCAAGAACGCTTAGGCCTAGGATCATGAAACTTCATAGGAAGATAGATCATGACTCGCAGATGATCCCTATTCATTTAGAGGTCACTAGGTCAAAGCTCTAGGTCATGGTGACCCGAAATAGTAAAATGGTTTCTGGATGATAACTCAAGAACGCATATGCCAAGGGTCATGAAACTTCATAGGTAGATTGATCATGACTTGCAGATGACCCCTATTGATTTTGAGATCACTAGGTCAAGGTCACGGTGACCCGAAATAGTAAAATGGTTTCCGGTTGATAACTCAAAAACGCATACGCCTAGGATCATGAAACTTCATAGGTAGATAGATCATGACTCGCAGATGACCCCCTATTGATTTTGAGGTCAGTAGGTCAAAGGTTAAGGTCACGGTGACCCGAAATAGTAAAATGGTTTCCGGATGATAACTCAAGAACACATATGCCTAGGATCATGAAACTTTATGGGTAGATTGATCATGACTCGCAGATGACCCGTATTAATTTTGAGGTAACTATGTCAAAGGTCAAATTCACGGTGACCCGAAATAGTTAAATGGTTTCCGATGATAACTCAAGAACGCTTACGCCGAGGATCATGAAACTTCATGGGTATCATGACATGCAGATGACCCATATTGATTTTCAGGTCAAAGGTCAAGGTCACGGTGACCCGAAACAGTAAAAAAAAATCCGGATGATAACTCAAGAATGCTTTTGCCTAGGATCATGACACTTCATAGGTACATTGATCATGACTCGCAGATGACCCCTATTGATTTTCAGGTCACTAGGTCAAAGGTCAAGGTCACAGTGACAAAAAACGTATTCACATAATGGCTGCCACTACAACGGACAGCCCATATGGGGGGCATGCATGTTTTACAAACAGCCCTTGTTATCGATGTTCTTTATAACATTTATATAAAATGACAATTACACATCGAGTGTTACTGGTGGTCTGGCTTATAATATTTTGCATTTTACTCACCAGAAATAGCAACTAAGACTATAAAAAGAACAATGAACTATGGCTTTGGGGGGCTCTACCTGTAAGGGACCTACAGCCTCAGACTCCAGACTTTATCATTAGGATTTCAAATTTGGGACATTTGACACCCCTGATGTTGTGCCATGTATCAAAACCGTCTATATATAAAAATTAATTTTATCAATTGGATATGTTGAAGATTTGGTGATGCAATCATTGGATTTCATTTTGTGTTTTGTTGACCTACTTTTAATTTTTAGGCTCAGCAGAACTATGGCTGTCAAAACACAATTGTATTAAAATGAATAGTGCTTCAAATTATACAAGAAGTCACTTTCTTTTTGTTTAAGATGTTTTTCAGTTTTGTCGGAAGACATTTCCCACCAACCATCCTGACTTGAAAGAAATAACTTTTGAACCCGATTATCTGGTAAAACTATTTTTTTTACATACAGTTATTAGTGAATTATGAACATTTTATAAGGACTTCAAGGGTCGCAACAGGTATATATATATAATATATATATAATCAAGATTTTCCATAGGCAGTTAGAGCACAGCCGGCCCGAATAGCATGGACAAGTTAACAATTTTTTTTTTTAATATCCAGTGTGTAAAAATTACTTTGCATTGCAGAGAACTTTAAGATCATTTTATTTCTGTAAAAAATGTTCAAAGTTATATCCTGAATGATTTTAGGGCCTTAAATTATATAAGAAACAAGCTTATTTAATAATAAAAAAGGCCTGTTGAGTTTTTAATTTGTTCTCTTAAAGATTTACAGAAAGACCCTTTTTAGCTCGACTATTATATATGAAATCTATATAGTGGAGCAATTCTACTCACCCGGCGTTTGCGTTAGCCTTAGCATTGGCGTTAGTGTGAGCATGCAAATGTTAAAAGTTTGCGTACTACCCCAAATATTTTCAATGTCCCTTGGCATATTTCTTTCATATTTTGCATACTTCTTAACAAACATGACCCCAACCTATAAACAAGAGCAGACAACTCTATCAAGCATTTTGTAATAATTATGGCCCCTTTTCCACTTAGAAAATGCAGCAAATGTTTAAGTTTGTTTACTACCCCAAATATTTTCAATGTCCCTTGACATATTGCTTTCATATTTTGCATTTTTCTTTACCAACATGACCCCAACCTATAAACAAGAGCAGACAACTCTATCAAGCATTTTGTAATAATTATGGCCCCTTTACCATTTTGAATATTCATATTATTGATAAATCTATGTTAAAGTTGGCGTACCACATAAAATATTTTCAACCTCCCTTGACATATTGCTTTCATATTTTGCAAACTTATTTACCAACATGACCCCAATCTATAAAGAAGAGCAGACAACTGTATCAAGCATTTTGTAAGAATAATGGCCCTTTTTCCATTATTATATGCATATTACTTAAGATTCAACCCAATAATATCTTTGACAAGTTTTAAAATGACGCCGGTTGGTTGAAAAACATGGCATTTATGAGGTGGGGCATTTTCCTTATATGGCTATAGTAAACCTTGTTATCACTCTAGAGGCCACATTTATTGTCAGATTTTCATGAAACTTGGTCAGAACATTTTTCCAATGATATCTTGGATGAGTTTGAAAATGGTTTTGGTTGCTTTAAAAACATGGCCACCAGGGGGCGGGGCATTTTTCCTTATATGGTTATTTATATATGGTCCATATATGGTTATATATGGCTTTAGTAAAACCGTGTGAACACTCTAGAGGCCGCATTGTCCAATCTTCGTGAAATTTGGTCAGAAGATTGGTCTCAATGATATCTTGGATGAGTTTGAAAATGGTTATGTTTGCTTGAAAAACATGGCTGCCAAGGGGCGGGGCATTTTTACTAATATGGCTATAAATGGCTATAGTAAAATCTTGTTAACACCCTAGAGGCCACATTTATTGTCGGATCTTCATGAAACATGGTCAGAAGATTCATCCCAATAATATCTTGGACGAGTTTAAAAATGATGCTGATTGGTTGAAAAACATGGCTGCCAGGGGGCAGAGCATTTTTCCTTCTATGGCTATAGTAAAACCTTGTTAACATTCTAGAGGCCACATTTATTGTCTGATCTTTATGAAACTTGGTCAGAAGATTTGTCCCAATGATGTCTTGAATGAGTTCGAAAATGGGTATGGTTGCTATAAAAACATGGCCACCAGGGGGCGGGGCATTTTTCCTTATAGGGCTTTAGTAAAACCTTGTTAACACTTTAGAGGCCACATTTATTGTCAAGCTTCATGAAATTTGGTCAGAAGATTGGTCTCAATGATATCTTGAAAGAGTTTGAAAATGGGTACATTTGCTTGGAAAACACGACTTCCAGGGGGCGGGGCATTTTTTTCATTATATGGCTATAGTAAAGTCTTGTTAACACTTTAGAGGCCACTTTTATTTCCGATGTTCATGAAAAATGGTCAGAAGATTCATCCCAATAATATCTTGGACGAGTTCAAACATGATGCTGATTGGTTGAAAAACATGGCTGCCAGTGGGCTCTGCATTTTGTCTTTTATGGCTATATAGTAAAACCTTGTTAACACTCTAGAGGCCACATTTATTGTCTGATCATCATGAAACTTTGTCCGAAGATTTGTCCCAATGATATCTTGGATGAGGTCAAAAATGGTACAAATACGTACAGACTTTAATGATAAACACTAGTCTGGCCAATGTCGTCTTACAAGCTGGTATATACACTCACTGCTAGAGCAGAATCATTTGTCATCTGTTGCAGACAGGCAGTGGTGATCGTTCTTAGCAAATTGAGTTGCGCTTCTTTCCGTAGCTAAGGCTTCTAAGCACACACTGATTTGCAAAATATGCTCTGTAAATTCTAAAATGCGACCAACTAAAAACAAACCCTTTGCCAACTTCTAGGTCAAAGGTTAAGTTTGAACATCATGATTCCTTTTAAATGGCAAATGATATTCGCGTACGATCTTACAACTGTAACTCCCTATTCCCAACTCGGCATTTTCATCAAAGGGCATGAAGGGTGTCCAAGGTTGACAGGTTGGAATCTTTGAATGGCAGGGTGCTGCGCCCTTCCATTCATGCCAAGCTGGAGCACTGGTTTTGATGGTGTTTCACTTGTAACACACCCAGCAGTATGACCCATTATATTTATCAACATGGCTAAAATGAGGCCAAAATAATTGTTAAATGCCCTTTGTTTATTTCCAAAGACATGGATGGATCATCTTTGTCTCTGAATATATTATAAATACTCGTGTTGTTGATTTTGTCCTGTTTGCTTATTGCAGGAAAACTGTTAACGCATTATGTTGTGAAGACTCCTCTGTAATCAGACAGCTAGCAGTATTATGATTATCAAATATTAAAATTTGACTTAACAATATAGCGCTTCAAATTATATAAGACTTTATTTTTGTTTCAGATATTTTCCAGTTTCCCCTCACAACAATTTGCATCAAACCTCTTGTCTGGTAAGAAATTTCCATTGAAACCAACTGCTGGTAAATCTTTTTGGTAATGGGGGCTATATAGGAACCACTTTGTCGGTCCGTCAGTCTGTCCCGAAATTTCATCAGATCTTCACCCAAACTTGGTCACAAATTGTATCTAGATGATATATAGGTCAAGTTTGAATATGGATCATGCCCGAGCAGAAACTAGGTCATGGGGTCACTTATTGTGTTTTAAACCTGAAGTTTGCCGCTCCATTTCTAGTCAACATTGGAAACATTGGCATCTTAAAGGAATAAATTATGTATGAGCCCAAATTTTGCAGAACTATTGCCCTTGCTCATTTGTGTTTAGCTCCTCAGCTGAAATCATCATCTAGCAGTCACAATAGTTGAGCGGTTGGAGAGGCATGCATTCCGTCCTACTACTGCTCAGACTATATCATGGTAATGCCTTATCCAAATAACACAAGTATTCACCATGTGCAAATGTCTTGTTGTCTGTATAACTCGCTCTATTAGCTCAAAGTAAAAAGCATTTGAATTTGCACACTTTGGTATTTTAGTTTAATTTTGTTTGTACATTACAATTGTTTTGAAACTAAAGATTAGTGTTGGGGCATTACACTTCTCTTTAAAATGTTTATTTGTGATTATTATTTTTTTCAGTTTGGCAGACAAAACATGCTGATCAAAAAGAATGTGTACCACAGGGGCCAGTGTTTCCATTTGAGTGATTGACAAGAAGAAGAAGAGATGAGAAATGTTATCATCATATTTTAGTCCCTACATTTATAGTGTACAGCTCAATGTATTGAACCGGTGTTGTAGAATATAATTGGAGATACATGCGAACATTATAACATTATATATAAGATGATATTTCAAAAGCAATAAGAAATAAAAAGTATAAAAAGGTCAAAACAGTAAACCTTGTGTTTACAGTGGACAGGTTTAAAGTGGAAGTGACTAGTTAACTGTTGATCATAAGCTGCACTGATGGAAAAAATTGTGGGAAATTACTATCTAGAAAACTGTTTAACGTACGACAACAGTTGTGGAACTTCATAAATGACCGTATGTAACAGGGCTGGGCAGTTTTCCTTATATTGCTATAGTGAAACCTTTTGAACACTAGTGAAGTCACTGTTTTTTTTCCAATCTTCATGCATTTTGGTCGAATATGTGTTCAAATGATGGCTCAGTCCAGTTTCGAAATTTTTATGTCTATTCAAAAAACATATCCACTAGAGCACGAGGCAATTGTCTTTATATGGCTATAATGAAACCTTGTAAATTCTCTAGAAGTGACATTTTTAGCCATATCTCCATAAATTTTGGTCAGAATATTTATTCTAATGATAGCTCAGTTGTCGAGTTTGTAACTGGTTCCGGTTTGTAGACTAACATGGCTGCCAGTGGACATGACAGTTTTTCTTAAAGTGCTAGAGTAGAACCTTGTTAACACACAATTGGCCCTTTTTATGTGCATTTTTCATGAAAGATGATCAGAGCATTTGGCCCAATGTAATCTCAGCTGACTTTGAAACTGGATCACATAACGTCAAAAAGTGGGTCAAAATGTCAAATTAAAAAAAGCTTGTAAACACTGGAAGTTGCATTTAAAATTGTGTTCCTTTTTTATGTCCCCCACTATAGTAGTGGGGGACATATTGTTTTTGCCCTGTCTGTTGGTTGGTCTGTTGGTTGGTTGGTTTGCGCCAACTTTAATATTTGCAATAACTTTTGCAATATTGAAGATAGGAACTTGATATTTTGCATGCATATGTATCTCATGGAGCTGCACATTTTGAGTGGTGAAAGGTCAAGGTCATCCTTCAAGGTCAAACGTCAAATATATGGGTCAAAATCGCTCATTTAATGTACACTTTTGCAGTATTTCAATATTCAAGATAGCAACTTGATATTTGGCATGCATGTGTATCTCATGGAGCTGCACAATTTGAGTGGTGAAAGGTTAAGTTCATCCTTCAAGGTCAGATGTCAAATATATGTGGCCCAAATCGCTAATTTTATGAATACTTTTTCTATATTGAAGATAGCAACTTGATATTTGGCATGCATGTGTATCTCATGGATCTGCACATTTTGAGTGGTGAAAGGTCAAGGTCATCCTTCAAGGTCAGAGGTCAAATATATGTGGCCCAAATCGCTAATTTTATGAATACTTTTTCTATATTGAAGATAGCAACTTGATATTTGGCATGCATGTGTATCTCATGTGAAAGGTCAAGGTCATCATTCAAGGTCAAATATATGGGTCAAAATTGATCATGTAATGTCACTTCTGCAATATTGAAGCTAGCAATTTTATATTTGAAATGCATGTGTATCTCATGGAGCTGCACATTTTGAGTGGTGAAGGGTCAAGGTCATCCTACAAGGTCAAACGTCATATAGGGGGACATTGTGTTTCACAAACACATCTTGTTTAAAGTTTGTCAAAACATTTGCTGTAATGATAAGCAAAGTCAAGTTTATAAATGATCATTTGCCTACAAATTACATATTTTTCATCAAGTTCATTTATTATTCTAAACTACACCCTCTCAGAATAGTTTAGTTACTTCTGGTCACAGTTGAGCACCTTAGGGCTCTTGTTCTATAATTTGATTGTTTTGGAAAATTGTCATTTTGCCAAAATGTGAGCAAGTCCAAATTTTATTAACCCTGCTTTGTAGTATCTTGTTTTCCTTATATGTATAAAGTGGAAAATTATCTATGAATCTGACTGCATAGATATTTGGTATTCAGCAAAGCATCGTGTAAATGTAGTTAAACTAAACACAATTGTGTTAGCATAAAACTGGCCATGCCATGGGGGTCAAATGGTTAATACAGACTTGTAGGAAAAAGACTTCTAAAAATTTTATCCGTTAAATATATTTTGTGTACATAATGATTAGCTTTTTCCTTCAACTTATCGCTTTCATGGTGTAAAGAAAACATGCCGACTTACTAAGTAAGTCGGAGATCTGGGTTTGATTCCCAGTGAAAGTCAAGTCACAAGGAAAAATGCTTATTGTTGGAAGGATTTATTAGTTATTCAAAACGTAAGATTTTTTTCTTTGCTCGTTCAGTTACAAATAACAGCAAATGATCTGAAAGTATTTGTTTATAACGTAGAAGTTAGTGTCATGAATAGTAAATTGGAATAATGCACTTAATAGAAACTATACATATTGTATATAAGACTAAAATACGCAGACATGAAATACCAGTATCATTATTAATACATTTTTATACCCCCACAAACGAAGTTTGTCGGTCCGTCTGCCTGTCTTTTCTGTCGGTCCGTATTAAGTGTCCGCTCTCTAATTCAAGTTGTTTTTACCCGATCTTCACCAAACTTGGTCAGATGTTGTATCTATATGATGTCTAGGTCAAGTTCGAATATGGGTAATGCCGGGTCAAAATCTAGGCCAAGGGGTCACTTAGTGCGTTTTAAACTTTGAGCATGGTGTCCGCTCTCTAATTATGCACCCCTTCGAAGAAGAGGGGGTATATTGTTTTCCACATGTCGGTCGGTCGGTCCGTCCATCAGATGGTTTCCGGATGATAACTTGAGAACGCTTAGGCCTAGGATCATGAAACTTCATTGGTACATTGATCATGACTGGCAGATAACCCATCTTGATTTTCAGGTTACTAGGTCAAGGTCACAGTTATTCCAAATAATAAAATGATTTCAAGATGGTAACTCAAGAATGCTTAGGCCTAGGATCATGAAACAAAGGATCATGAAACTTCATAGGAACATTGATCATGACTGGCAGATGACCCCTATTGATTTTCAGGTCACTAGGTCAAAGGTCACAGTGACAAAAACGTATTCACACAATGGCTGCCACTACAACTGACAGCCCATATGGGGGGCATGCATGTTTTACAAACAGCCATTGTATATACTACTACCCCATGCTCGTATATAAGTAATGCCGTATCAAGCCAGTACTATACTAGCGAGTCATGTATCGGATATATCCTACTACCCATGCTCGTATATAAGTAATGCCGTATCAAGCCAGTACTATACTAGCGAGTTATATAGCGGGTATATCCTCCTACCCCATGCTCGTATATAAGTAATGCCGTATCAAGCCAGTACTATACTAGCGAGTCATATACCGGATATATCCTACTACCCCATGCTCGTACATTAGTAATGCCGTATCAAGCCGGTACTATACTAGCGAGTCATAGCGGGTATATACTACTACCCCATGCTTATATATAAGTAATGCCGTACCAAGCCAGTACTATACTAGCGAGTCATATACCGGGTATACCCTACTACCCCATGTTCGTATATAAGTAATGCCGTATCAAGCCAGTACTATACTAGCGAGTAATATAGCGGGTATATCCTACTACCCCATGCTGGTATATAAGTAATGCCGTATCAAGCCAGTACTATACTAGCGAGTTATGTACCGGGTATATCCTACTACCCCATGCTGGTATATAAGTAATGCCGTATCAAGCCAGTACTATACTAGCGAGTTATGTACCGGGTATATCCTACTACCCCATGCTGGTAAACGAGTCTTATACCGGGTATATCCAACTACCCCATGCTCGTATAAGTAATGCCGTATCAAGCCAGTACTATACTAGCGAGTTATATACCGGGTATATCCTACTACACCATGCTCGTATATAAGTAATGCCGTATCAAGCCGGTACTATACTAGCGAGTTATATAGCGGGTATATCCTACTACCCCATGCTCGTATATAAGTAATGCCGTTTCAAGCCAGTACTATACTAGCGAGTTATATAGCGGGTATATCCTACTACCCCATGCTCGTATATAAGTAATGCCATATCAAGCCAGTACTATATTAGCGAGTTATATACCGGGTATATCCTACTACCCCATGGTCGTATATAAGTAATGCCGTATCAAGCCAGTACTATAATAGCGAGTCATATACCGGGTATACCCTACTACCCTATGCTCGTATATAAGTAATGCCGTATCAAGCCAGTACTATACTAGCGAGTCATATACCGGATATATCCTACTACCCCATGCTCGTATATTAGTAATGCCGTATCAAGCCGGTACTATACTAGCGAGTCATATACCGGGTATACCCTACTACCCTATGCTCGTATATAAGTAAAGCCGTATCAAGCCAGTACTATACTAGCGAGTCATATACCGGGTATATCCTACTACCCCATGCCTTTATATAAGTAATGCCGTATCAAGCCGGTACTAAACTAGCGAGTTATATAGCGGGTATATCCTACTACCCCATGCTCGTATATAAGTAATGTCGTTTCAAGCCAGTACTATACTAGCGAGTTATATACCGGGTACAACCTACTACACCATGCTGGTATAAAAGTAATGCCGTATCAAGCCGGTACTATACTAGCGAGTCATATAACGGGTATATCCTACTACCCCATACTGGTATATAAGTAATGCCGTATCAAGCCAGTACTTTACTAGCGAGTCATATACCGGATATATCCTACTACCCCATGCTCGTATACCCGGTATAAGTAATGCCGTATCAAGCCAGTACTATACTAGCGAGTCATAGCGGGTAATATACTACTACCCCATGCTCGTATATAAGTAATGCCGTTTCAAGCCAGTACTATACTAGCGAGTCATATACCGGGTATACCCTACTACCCCATGCTCGTATATAAGTAATGCCGTATCAAGCCAGTACTAAACTAACGAGTCATATACCGGGTATATCCTACTACCCCATGCTCGTATAAAAGTAATGCCGTATCAAGCCAGTACTATACTAGCGAGCCATAGCGGGTATATACTACTACCCCATGCTCGTATGTAAGTAATGCCGTACCAACCCAGGACTATACTAGCGAGTCATATACCGGGTATATCCTAATACCCCATGCCTTTATATAAGTAATGCCGTATCAAGCCAGTACCATACTAGCGAGTTGTATACCGGGTATATTCTACAATACCCATGCTCGTATATAAGTAATGCCGTATCAAACCGGTACTATACTAGCGAGTTATATAGCGGGTATATCCTACTACCCCATGCTCATTATAAGTAATGCCGTATCAAGCCAGTACTATATTAGCGAGTTATATAGCGGGTATATTCTACTACCCCATGCTCGTATATAAGTAATGCCGTATCAAACCGGTACTATACTAGAGAGTCATAGCGGGTATATACTACTACCCCATGCTCGTATATAAGTAATGCCGTGTCCAGCCGGTACTATACTAGCAAACTATATACCGGATATATCCTACTACCCAATGCTGGTATATAAGTAATGCCGTATCAAGCCGGTACTATACTAACGAGTCATATACCGGGTATATCCTACTACCCCATGCTCGTATATACGTAATGCCGTATCAAGCCAGTACTATACTAGCGAGTTATATACCGGGTATATCCTACTACCCCATGCTCGTATATAAGTAATGCCGTTTCAAGCCAGTACTATACTAGCGAGTTATATACCGGGTATATCCTACTACCCATGCTCGTATATAAGTAATGCCGTATCAAGCCAGTACTATACTAGCGAGTCATGTACCGGATATATCCTACTACCCCATGCTCGTATATAGGTAATGCCGTACCAAGCCAGTACTATACTAGCGAGTTATATAGCGGGTATATCCTACTACCCCATGTTCGTATACAAGTAATGCCGTATCAAGCCAGTACTATACTAGCGAGCTATATACCGGATATATCCTACTACCCAATGCTCGTATATAAGTAATGCCGTATCAAGCCTGTACTATACTAGCGAGTTATATAGCGGTATATACTACTACCCCATGCTGTTATAAGTAATACCGTATTAGTTACACTGTTTGTAACTGATGGTGTATGAGAGCGAAGCTCGAGAAGGGAACTGAGGGTGTATATCATATACACAATCAGTTACTAACTGTGTATCCATTATATCTCAACCGATTACTCGGGGTGTATGGAAATTTCTCAGGGTGTATGGAAAATACACAATGGGCACATGGCCTCTCAAAGCAAATCGGATCAGGTCATTTTTGTAGGTGGCGAGTTATACCTTACTACCCTATGCTCGTATAAGTAATGCCGTATCACATCAGTTGTATTTTTGACGTCATTTAGTTATATACAGGATAGTCATATAGCGGGTATTTCCTATAACCCCCAAGTACGTACTGTTAATGCTATATCAAACCTGTTATATTCCTAATTTCACAAAGCGGGTATAACCGACTATCCCAGGCTCAAGTTTGCCAAGCGGTATCTACCCAGTAATATTCTATATGTCATTATGCGGGGATACCTGACTATCGTATGTTCGTATTTAAGTGATGCTGTAGCACATTAGTTTAACACTCACAAGTCATACCAAGGGTATATAGGGTTAGGGCAACTAAACCTAATCATATTGTTCACTGCTCGCCTGCATGGTCTGTTCTTCTAAAAGCCATGTAAGAAACACAATCATTCTGCTGTGTGCATATTTTGATCAAATTAATGAATGCTAGTTCGGTTGTTCGGCGTAGCTGTCTTACCAAGCTTTTCACATTAAATACCCTTTATCAACAAACAATTAAATGATGGGAAAATTTCACGCCTGTAGACCCGAATGAATGAATCCGAATATTTTAATTATTGATTTCAGAGAAATCACCCACAGCATTGGCCAAATCACTGCGGAAATCCGGACTTCTTCATGCACGTTTTTGACCTAACAACAATCACTGCGAAATAGCGCAGACCGTGTTTGACTTACGCTGGCCGCATACGCATTAAGACCTATTTTCGCAAGACGCGACTATAAGTGTGATTTGGTTGTGTTGAAAGAACACTGTGCATGTATGAACTATTTACATTTAATTGCGATGGCGATATAATAAATTCATAATAAGCCTTGTGAGGCCACATATGATCACATGTAGTATATTTTTATCTAAGGACAAAATTGTTCGGTTTGAATATACGTGCACTTTATAAGAAATACATCATGCGGTGGATATGCGACAATTAAACCTTTATTTTCTATTTAAATATTTATAAACGTGAATATACGACTTGCTTTAACGATACAAGCGTTAATTCGTTACTGATAGGATCATGCGGCAGCAATGAATAGGACACTCCTCGTGTAAGTAATCATCATAGTCTAGGGACCCTTCAGATTTTGCATCGTAAAAAGTGTGACCCAGTAATATTGCTTAAAATGGTTGAGCTAACTTAATTTTCATCTTTTCTCGTGCTCTTTAATTAACCACATATTTAGGTCTGGTTGATAGTACTTTTACTTCCCACAGAGCAATTCGGTTCAAATTACTAATAACAACAATACACATTTTTAGCTTTATTTCAAATGTGAACATATTTATTTAACGCAGACATGTACATAATTTTAACACAGAACAAGGGCTGTTTGTAAAACATGCATGCCCCCCTTATGGGCCTATCAGTTGTAGTGGCAGCCATTGTGAATACGTTTTTGTCACTGTGAACTTGACTTTTGACCTAGTGACCTGAAAATCAATAGGGGTCATCTGCCAGTCATGATCAATGTACTTGAGAAGTTTCATGATCATAGACCTAAGTATTCTTGAGCTATCAACAGGAAACCATTAAACTGTTTTGAGTCACTATGACCTTAATCTTTGACCTAGTGACCTGAAAATCAATAGGAGTCTTCTGCCAGTCATTATCAATGTACCTATGAAGGGGGTCATCTGCCAGTCATTATCAATGTACCTCTGATTTTTTTATTTTATGATCCTAGGCGTAAGCATTTATGAGTTATCATCCGGAAACCATTTTTCTATTTCGAGTCACTGTGACCTTGACCTTTGACTTAGTGACCTGAAAATCAATAGAGGTCATCTGCGAGTCATCATCAATGTACCTATGAAGTTTCATGATCCTAGGCGTAAGCGTTCTTTAGTTATCATCCGGAAACCATTTTACTATTTCGAGATCAATAAACCTATGAAGTTTCATGATCCTAGGCCAAAGCGTTCTTGAGTTATCATCAGGAAACCATCTGGTGGACCAACCAACTGACATGTGCAAAACAATATACCCCTCTTCTTCCAAGGGGGGCATAAATATAATATTAATTTTTAGTAATCTAAATTAAATAAAAATTGCTAGATTGTATTTTCCGAGAAATTATCGGAAAACATCGTTAAAGTTAAAGGGTATCTGCCAGCTTATGCCATTATAACACAAATGTTAAATGACAAAAGCTGTTGCCCGGTTCACGGCACGCGGAGCCTACCCTATTGTGAACCAAAATCTTTTTGTGTATTTCATCCTAGTAGTTACCTTGACATAGAACAGACACATTGGTTACTTTTATGAAACAATTCTTATAAAACTTGGTATACAAATTGCGACATTGTTGCCCATTTGTCCGTCAGTCCATGTCCGAATAGTAGCTAAAATTGAGAAAACTCAGTAAGATTTCATGGAACTTAATATTCACATAATTTTTAAATACACAAAATAATACATTGACCATTTTAATTTTGTGATAAAACTTGGTTTACAAATGAACTCAGAAAAGCAATGTGATATTTATTTTGTCCCTACCGTTTTCACATGAAGGGATTTACGGTTGACCCACTGTCCATCGGTCTGTCAGTCAAATAAACATGGATCTGGTTACAATGTTTTCCTAAGATTTCACCAGGTTACCTACTTTTTGGACGCACTCAACCCAGGCTTACTCAACCAAGATGAGCATGTTTATCAGGTTTTATCAACATTGAGTCGAAAAAAGCCTGGTTTCTTCCATCACCTGATGATCCTCTAACACAGCAAGTCAATCCTCGAATGTCCGAAATATGTTCTGGTTCTTATAGTGGCAGGCAAAAACAAGACCTATGATTTTAAGTAAATTTATTATGTTCATATATACATTAATTATTCCAACTATTTTTTTAGCTCGTATATGTTGTTATACAATTGTATTAAACATGGCCATTTAAGTCTTTCATAAGATTCTAACTAAACAAATGAGTTTTAATTTCTTTTAAAACTCTTGATGCAAGCAAACGATGAACGGCAGTATTGGGGGAAAAAAACTGGCAGACAATATGTATTTGACCATCAAAACTAGAGAAGACTGAGATAAAGATATGCAGAAAATGAAGCAACACCAATTCATACACAGTGCTAAACTCACATCATAGAGATGTTTAAGTTCATGGATTTCAAGACTATTAAAGCTCAGGACTTTGGTACAGTCTCCCCATCTACAGCATTTCTCTTGAACCATATGAGAGATGATATGTGCATCTTGCTGTCCTATGGAGTGGAAGTCTTCCTTGCAGGATATCCATTTGCACGAATACTCCTATAACAAGCAAATTTGTAAAGTGCAGATTGGAAGCCAAAGTCAATTAACTTACAGTGTCCACATTTTTAACTTTATTTATAATCATTGACTAAGTTTTTCACAAATGTTATTTTTGATTGAAAATGTTAATGAAAAGGCAAAAAAAAAGAGATTTACTGTGAAATAAGTCAATGGAGATAAGCCTACTAAGCTCTTGGTGTGTATTGTGGATTTCACCATGATTTGTTATCTATATATTGATATTTTCTATGAGTTCTTTACGCAGATACACATCTAATCAGAGCCTCTGTTAATGTAATAAAAGTATGTTACTGTTCTGTTCTTCTGTTAATAACTAATCTAAAAAGAAAGAAAAAAAGTAAATTTGCACTATTGTATGAATATGGCATACACTTATTTTTCTATGTTGAAATCTTATTAAATTCATGATATGAAGCCCTAAAATATTTGTAACAAACAGATGGATGGACTGACAGACTGACCGATGGAAAACGCCAACACTATATCTCTCTGGCTTTGGAAAGGATAATGATTCAACAGAAAGTAGAAATCATCAATAAAAACTTGATGCATCTAAGTTAACTTAGCAATTAGTGAGTTCAATATGTCCTTTAACTGAACAAAAAACAGATGTTTCAAAAACTTAACATGATTTGTCATTTTTGCAAATATTAAGAAGCACTTACAGGTCCTGGGTTTCAATCACCAACATATGATAAAATAGTTCTCAGTAACAAAAGGCACAAAAATGCAAGAAAAAAATCACTTTAATGTTAAAATAAATATATATAGTTATTCAATAAACGATGTATATTTTGTCATAAAGTACCGGTCCTGGATTTTTCTCAACATCATTTAAGAGCATCAACATCCGCTGGGACAGGTTAACATGTTGTTGAATACACAGCTGCATCATGATGTAATGAGGACCACCTTGTCCACACATACGACCCAGAATCATCAGCCCAAACATCTTGATCCACATGGTGGGTGGGAAATGTTTGTATGTTCCTAAAGAACAAAACATGTTAATGATTTATCATTTCAAGTATAAAAGGCAAGCCTTAAAATTCTTAGAAAGCTTTAACATCTGAAGGTTAATATCACCCTGGCTGTGCAGATCTTGGTAATATACCCATTTAAAAAACATTCCTTAAAGCCACACACCTTGAAATGAAATATCTGGCATAGTAAATTTGGATATAAATAAGAAACATATTTTATCTTTGCCAATTAGAATATATCTGGTGGTTGCAAGGTAGAAATCCGTCTTTCTTGTGCTTTAAAACTTAAAAATAATTGTGTTTCTCGAATTGAACATGTACGTATACAAATCATACATTCAGTTTTAAAATATAAAAATATAAATTAATTGCTAACTAGGCTATAGATTTAATGACAATTTTGCACACTTTCAAATTGCATCTATATGTACTGAGTAACATGTATTTCATTTCAAGGTGTGTGGCTTTAATGTAATAAAAAAGAGTGCTAAACTGTCACAAGATACACCCGTTTGAAGGTTTTGGACACCATGCTAAACGCTTTGACCTTTAAGGATGACCTTGATCTTTCACCACTCAAAATGTGCAGCTCCATGAGATACACATGCATGCCAAATGTCAAGTTGCTACGTTCAATATTGCAAAAGTTATGAAGAAGGTTAAAGTTTTGGTTAAAGTTTTTGAATTATTTTTTTTGACCTTTGACCTTGAAGGATGACCTTGACTTTGACCTTTCACCACTCAAAATGTGCAGCTCCATGAGATACACATGTATGCCAAAAATCAAGTTGCTATGTTCAATATTGCAAAAGTTATGATGAAGGTTAAAGTTTTGGTTAAAGTTTTGGGACACACACACACACACACACATGGACACATACAATGACAGACAGGCCAAAAACAATATACCCCCGATCTTTCGATCCGGGGGCATAAAAATAATCCTGGTTGTGTTTTTCAAGCAATCTAGCTAAAACAAACAGGTTTAATAAAATAGAAAGATTAACTAAAATGAACATACCAGTTATATAGGGCTATAACTATCATATTGAGTATGTCAACACAAAATCGTGTCATTAGTTGCTAAAAGATACAGAAAGCATTATATGGGAAAGTGCATGTGTTGACCTCCTTTTTTTGTTACTTTATTTGTACATAAAATGCTTGTCAAGCATACACAAGTTAGTGATTTAAAGTCATACCATTGGTGAGCCTATCAGCTTAATTTTACTCTCTTTTCCAGTCTCTGGTTGCTTGATGTGGCGACTGCAGAAGTGGCTCAGCAAAGCGTCTTCGTTGGAGCAAACAACCCTGCATTCTGGACACCGATTGTGCGCCTCCTTTAAATATAAAACTTTGTGAAACATAAAAATATATTTAACATTTATTTTTCATCATTTTAACCAATAAATACCTACTAAACAAGAACTTTGACATTAACTTAGATAAGAAAACATATATATTATTTTCAATTAAATTGTTAAACAAGAGCTGTCTCCATAGGATGACGTATGCCCCCAATAAATGCTTTGATAGAAATTATGAGCATTTTTCGAACCCTAAACGCGGACCCTAAGGTCAAGGTCATGGGGTAAAAATTTGTGTGGGTATGGAAAGGCCTTGTCCATATACACATGCATATCAAATATGAATGTTACATCTGAAGCGACAAAAGAAGTTATGAGCATTTTTCGAAACCTAAACACAAAGTGTGACGGACAGACAGACATCAGACAAACAGACAGAAGGACAGTTCGATCACTATATGCCCTCCTTCGGCGGCATAAAAAAAGTTAATCCAGAAATGCAAAATAAGTCCCAAACTAGAGAGCGGACACCATTCTTAATCCTTGAAATGCACGTAATGTAAGCAAGTTAGTTCAAATAACAATGTACACAATTTCAATACTTTCTTAAAGTTAGTTCAAATAACAATGAACACAATTTCAATATTTTCTTATCACTTAATCAATAATTATTATTTTAAAAAAAACATCCTGACAGTCCCCTCACATTTATGTGACTGAACTATCAGTCAAAAAAACGTTTGTTAGCTAACAGGGAGATATCTGTTATGGGAGAAGGTTCAAAATATTTTTGCCATTTCTTATATCACACTCAGGGGTGTCAATTGGACAAAATCTAAAATCCTGAAAATAGGCCAATCCTTTTGGGGCCAGAGCAAAAAAAGTTAAATAATTCATGTAACTTTGTTTACTATTGTATATAACTTATGTAACTTTGTTTACTAGTGTATATAACTTTGTAAACATTATGTCAAAGTAAAATAATTTGTGTTTAAGATTACATTTTGTGACAATAATCTTACAATTCCAGAGAAAAATCCTCTGATTTATATCAATATCAAAATTGGTCCTTAAGGGTCAAAATCCTGATTTCAGGCATAATCCTGAACTTTGACGCCTCTGCACACTGCAAGTGTCAGTGCTACTGGCTCTGAGCATTTTCTATTTTTATCAAACCACTAAATTCAATGTATTTTATTCAGAAAACTTTGCAAAAGACAACCTCAGTGTCTGGACTGACCTGATGCACCAAATCGCACAAGTCAGCTACATCTCTGAAATTATTTAAATACAATCATTTTCATTAATAAAAATAGATAACAAGAGCTGTCAGAGGACAGCGCACTCGACTATTCGAGTGCTTGACAGTATAACGTAAGCCATCATGGGGAAATTGTTCATATTAAAAATAAAAAAAGGAAAAAAATAAAAATTTGGGGAGGGGGTAGGGGGGTTGAGAGGGGGGTATAACGTGGGGTGTGATCATTTATTAGACGATCTGACGATCTTTCAAAAATAAAAAAAGGAAAACAAAAAATTTCGGGGGGGGGGGGGGTGGGGCAGGGATTCTGGGTTGGGGCGTGGGGTATTGTGTGCTGCAGCTAGGATTTGAAAAGGGCAGGGGGATTTTTTGTCAAAAGGGCACTTTGGACGCGCAGTATTTTGTCAAAAGGGCACTTTCGAGCGCGCGGGCGTTTCTAGAATGCTTCGTCATGCATGTTAATTTATGTGTTATCAATAATTGTAAGAATAAATTATTCCCATTGTCATTAATCAATTCAAATTTAATTACTACAATGAGGAATAAATTAATTACAATGTATTTTAATAAGAGATTTATTAATCATCATATGTAAAAAAAAAAATTAATTTTTTTATAATTTTTTTTAAGGGCAGGGGGGGCCCTAGGAAGGTCAGGGCGGAGGTTCGGGAGGGCAGGGCGGGGCGCCCTTCGATTTAGGCCTAGCTGGAGCACTGGTATTGCACGGGTGGAATCCATTGTGGTATTCAGGTAAGTGTTGTTTTGTCAAAGTATTAATAAAATCTTATCATAAATAAAGAAGTTATGTGAATTTAAGCAAAATGTCCAATTCTCAAAGTAAAAAAGGGGCCATAATTCTATCAAAATGCTTGATTCAGTGGTCTAATCTTGTTTATAGGTTGGGGTCATGTTGGTAAACAAGTATGCAAAATATAATAGCAATATGTCAAAGGAGGTAGTACGCAAACTTTAACATAGATTTATCAATAATATGCATATTCTGAGTATAAAAGGGGCCGTAATTATATCAAAATGCTTGATTAAGTGGTCTGCTCTTGTTTGTAGGTTAAAGGTCATGTTGGTAAACAAGTATGCAATATAACAAAGCAATATGTTAAAGGACATAGGAAATATTTGGGGTAGTACGCACAATTTAACATAGATTTATCAATAATATGCATATTCTAAGTATAAAAGGGGCAATAATTCTGTCAAAATACTTGATACAGTGGTCTGCTCTTGTTTATAGGTTGGGATCATGTTGGTAAACAAGCATGCAAAATATGAAAGCAATATGTCAATGGACATTGAAAATATTTGAAGTAGTACGCAAACTTTAACATTTGCACGCTCACGGAAACGCCAACGCCGGGGTGAGTAGGATAGCTCCACTATATATATTTCATATATAATAGTCCAGCTAAAATACAGTCAACAATTAAAGAGTTGTTGTCACTGGGAATGTGATCTTGCATATATACACTTCATGTTGACAACATATTATTTTCAATTAAATTGTTAAACAAGATCTGTCTCCATAGGATGACGTATGCCCCCAATAAATGCTTTGATAGAAATTATGAGCATTTTTCGAAATCTAAATGCATTTTTTGAACCCTAAACACGGACCCTAAGGTCAAGGTCATGGGGTAAAAATTTGTGTGCGTATGGAAAGGCCTTGTCCATGTACACATGCATATCAAATATGAATGTTACATCTGAAGCGACAAAAGAAGTTATGAGCATTTTTCGAAACCTAAACACAAAGTGTGACGGACGGACAGACAGACATCAGATAAACAGACGGAAGGACAGTGCGATCACTATATGCCCTCCTTCGGCGGCATAAAAAACGTTAATTTAGAAATGCAAAATAAGTCCCAAACTAGAGAGCGGACACCTTACTTAATCCTTGAAATGCACTAAGTGACCCTGTGACCTAGTTTTTGACCCGGCATGACCCATATTCGAACATGACCTAGATGTTGTCTTGATACAACTTCTGACCAAGTTTGGTAAAGATCAGATGAAAACTACTTCAATTAGAGAGCAGACACCATGCTTAAACCTTAAAATGCACTAAGTGACCCCATGGTCTAGTTTTTGACCCAGCATGGCCCATATTCGAGCTTGACCTAGATATTGCCTAGATACAACTTCTGACCAAGTTTGGTAAAGATCAGATGAAAACTATTTGAATTAGAGAGCGGACAAGAAAAGTGTGACAGACAGACAGACAGTGCGAAAACTATATACCCACTTTTCTTCGAAAGGGGGCATAAAAAATGTGGAGTAAAATATATACAAATGTGTTCTTTTTCTTTGCAGACTGACTTACCTATCAAAATAGTTACATAAACAAATATGTATAATTATATTGTTAATATTATGCACATAAATAAAACATTTGCTATTTCATGTAAAATTAATTGTAGACAGCAAATAATGAAACAAGAAACCGTTTGAGACAGGTGATGCTCCACAAAGGTTTTTTTGTCACAATATTGCACTATATATTCAGATAAAAGGAAACGTCTTGAGGGGCATAACTTTGGACAAAATAATACAATGGATGGTTTAGTAACTTAAAAATTTCAAAGGGCCATAACTCTGTAAATAAATCATCTAATCAGAACCCACTAATAACATGCGCATCTCCTCAAGGTATTTAAGCTTCCCATAAAGCTTCATTGTATTTCAGTCAGTAGTTGGGGAGAAATAGCCCGGACAAGAATCGCACTATATGTACAGTTTATAGAAAATTTCAAAGGGCCATAACTCTGTGAAAAATCATCCGACCATAACCGGCTTATAATATGCACATCTCCTGTTGGTAGTGAAGCTTCCCATAAAATTTCATTGAATTCATGTAATAAGTTGCTGAGAAATAGCTCGGACAAGAATTGCACTATATGTACAATGGAAAATTTCAAATGGCCATAACTGTGGAAAATCATCCGACGAGAACCGGCTGATAATATACACATCTCCTGTTGGTAGTGAAGCTTCCCATAAAGTTTCATTGAATTCCCGTAATAAGTTGCTGAGAAATTGCCTGGACAAGAATTGCTCTATATGTACGATGGAAAATTTCAATGGGCCATAACTCTGTGAAAAATCATTCGACCAGAACCCGCTGATAATATGCACATCTCCTCTTGGTAGTGATGCTTCCCATAAAGTTTCATTGAATTCCAGTCATTAGTTGCTGAGAAATAGCCCGGACAAGAATTGCACTATATGTACAGTAAATGGAAAATTTCAAAGGGCCATAACTCTGTGAAAAATCATCCGACCAAAACCCGCTGATAATATGCACATCTCCTCTTGGTAGTAAATCTTCCCATAAAGTTTCATTGAATTCCGGCCATTAATTGCTGAGAAATAGCCCTGACAAGAATTGCACTATATGTACAGTTAATAGAAAATTTAAAAGGGCCATAACTCTGTGACAAATCATCCGACCAGAACCCGCTGATAATATGCACATTTCCTCTTAATAGTGAAGCTTCCCATTAAGTTTCATTGAATTCCGGCCTTTAGTTGCTGAGAAATAGCCCGGACAAAAATTGTTCACGGACGGACAGACGGACTGACGAAGTGGCGACCATATGCTCCCCCCAAATTTTTGGGGGGAGCATAAAATGTCAAATTAACATGGATAATAGAAAATATTGTGAAATGCTTTATTTATAAATTAGAAACTAGATAACACTTCTAAAATGATTGCAAGTTTCCATGACTCATTGAGGAATAAACCATGTAAAAAATTAGTTTTGCAAATTTATATAGTTATGGGAAACAACTACATTAAATTTAAATATCAAAGCTTTTTTTTATAATTGTATATGTACCGGTAAAACACCGCTTCATTCGTAAGAATGTCATTTGAGCCTAGATGAACATACAGCTGTTGAACATCCATCTTCCGCAAGTCTCTCAACAATGCATGGCGAAAACGATCACAAGAAAATTTGGCACCTTTGAAAACAGAGTTGGCGAATGTCTGTGTAAATAAATCACAAATATACATGAATGAATACACAAGGAAAATTCATGCTTTGCCTCAAGATTAAAATGAAAAGTTTGCAATTACAATTCCCTACAATCTGTAAAATATTCCACACGCTTAAATAAAATATATAACCATGCAAATTAGTTAGAAAACGCAATGATGCCAATCATTGCACATCAGCATAATAAGTTTAACTTTATATTGATGACAAATACTGTAATCATACGAAGCTTAGGACTGTTTAAGTATAAAGAAATGAAATAATTACATCATTTATAGAAACTATGAGTATCACGTTTAAATGGTGGCATTTCGTGTTTTCTCAAAAATGTTTACAAAAACAGTAAACATTTAAACGACTGTTGATATCAACATAATCCATTTTAGTTCATTACGTTACAATGTTGCAAAACTTATTAAAAGCTGTTAAAAAAAGACTGGTATACATTTGTATCATGTGTGCCAGATGGCCCTTATTCACAACAGCGTAAACATAACAAAACACCATGTACGACCTAGACGTCTTGAATATTTGACACACGTCGGCACAAAGTGCTCGGGAAAATTTTCCAGCTATTTGTTGCATGATCATTCCCCGAATTGTCTTGAACATTTGACGCGCGTCAGCACAACGTGCATGAGGAAATTTTTTCCGACATTTATTCATCCGCATTCATTTTTAATTTAATAAACAGATACTCGTTTTTATGTACATCTTGTTAGGTAGAAAACAATAAAAAATTTACACAGGTGTAGTCTTATTGAAGAAATGTGGGATCAATATTTATTTGTCTTTGTTATAAAATACTACGGCATGTAAGTAGAAAATGTGTACCCAATGACTCAACAACGGCAAGAACAGTTGGTTTTAATATGACGTCATTGCCCAAATGGGTTATGATCTGAATATAACTTCTGGAAATAATCATTACTTTCAGTTTGGAAATGCGATGTCAATGACGCTTTTATAACTGACATATGGATACCGTTTAAACGGTAACCTTTTGTTTATTTCATTAATCATTTCGTTTTAACGTTTAGAAAAATGTGCACATGTGATACCATTAATAGAAACAAACCTGAAACTGTTATTACTGTTCTATACCATTGTCATTACATATTCTCATCAGAGATTGGCAGGCATTTGACAGCTATATCGTCAGGAAGAATATCCTTAATCCGATGAGCATTGGAGTCCCCAGCAATACGGTTCACTTTTCTCCTGTCTTGGGCACCTGAAAAAATAAAAGGAAAATGCTTCCTGACACAACACTGCATCCTGTTCAAAAGAGCCTGCGTAATAAATCTACTAATTATAAAAAGACAAGTCTTAACAACCCAAATACTACCTTAACAATACTATTGCAACAAGACTAATAAGGACGACTAAACTTGTCTTATGTGTATCTAACTACACAAAAAGAATATAAACAAAACAGATCAATCACGCTTTAATAAAAATGAAGGTCACACAAGTTAAAAAACACTAGTTTTCAATAATCAATAAGTGTCAAAATTGCAATACACTGGTCAGTGTTCAGTGCAAACATCACTATGAACATGTCAAAAGTGTCAATTATTGCACTAGTGTGTAACACACTGAATGTGTCCAAATGCGCGAAGCACCTGTTTTTTAATAATTAGTATTAAAGTGTCACTCAAAATTGCAATCCACTGGTAAGTGTTCAATCAATGCAAATATCACAGTCACTATAAACACATCAAAAGCGTCAATTATTGCACTAGTGTAAAACACACTGTAAGTGTCCAAATGCGCGAAGCACGTGTTTTTAATAGATCACAAAATGGGTAATAAAACGCACAGTTGAACTTAAGGTGAAAAGTAAACACAAATCCTTCGTTCACTCACACCGAGTTACTAGGACTAGGTCGCGAAAATGAATGCCACTTTGAATTATACACTTTACAACGTCGAAATACACCAAATCACAATTAAAAGATAGCTATTGCAAGTTCAAAAACAAAACTGAAATATATAAGCGCCGAAATGACTTCTTGATCTCAAAACAATGTCACAAACGTATACAATACCGGATCTCAACCGTTTGAAAGCTCGTGTGTAATCAAAAGGGGAGATTATTCCAACGATGTTTTTTCTTGTTTCTCCATTCGGTACACCTCGCACGTTATTTGATTACGCTTTCTTCATATAGGTCACATAACCCCAATCCGGAACTCCTGTTTACAGGGTTACATGCAGTCAATTTGATATATAGCAAACATTGTTCAGTGAATGCTGCCTAGGATTTGTAAAATAGAATGCAAATGGTTGTTTTTGGTATTAATGTGAAGGTATATTTGTAAGCAATAAGAAAAAAAGCCATTTTTGTGCTCTACTTTTTCTGTTGATGGTTCCCGGCTTTGAAAGTAGGTCATACTATTTGAGTAAAAATGGTCGCCTCCACATGTGTCAAAACTGGTGTGCCTATTCTAAGGTAAATATTTTGAGTTACAACACATAGAATTTGATGGCATGCATTTTTTTCAAAAGATTATGCATTTATATCTTTCCAATGATGTATGATGATATAGTGTTGAAACGCTTGGTCATGGTAAAAATTGATATCGAACATCAACTATTTTATATGTAATATAGAAGGAAATTAATTGCGCATGCGTAACCTATATGGTCATATTACACTCATTCATAACGTTTATTTATAGATGTTTGTGTTGTGACATATATGGTTATGATTACCATATAAGGTAAAGACGGCCAGGGACCAGAGTCGCTCTGTTATAAAGGTTAGATATTTTTAAACTAATAGATTTTCTCGGTCAGCTGCTGGAGCGTGCGCGTCGCGACCGAGGCGAGAGTCGCCCGCAGAAGATTTTCTCACCTGTACATATTTCCTTATAGAGGGGAACTTCTGCGGGTGGCTCTGCTAATCCAGCAGAGTCCGTCACCCTCGAGCCGGACGTCTTCCACACTGCTGGGATTGCTGTCTTCTCCAAGATGCAGCGGACTTGTCACCCGCTGTTTATCGTCGAGAGTTCGCCGGCCCGGACCTGCCAGAGGTCCCGTCTGAAGAGGGCCGGGGACGGCGGGACAGCAAGACCACCAGTGTGGGGGACATACGGGACGGACCTGGGTCTTGCGCTTCTGCGCCGGGGGGAACCCAAGAACATCGAGGGGGTGGCTTTAAAGAGGGACCCCGGGGCGGCGGTACCTAGTGCGCTCAACGCGCTGGGGAAACCGTCTCGGGGATGAAGACGACGGCTGATGACAACAAGTGGGCCATAAAGGCGGAGCTGTGTGCTGCAGCGGTGCTGCGTTCAGACATGAATTTGTCTTTTGAGATTGTCTAACTACCAGTGCACATTAAGGTCTCATTGGCCACCGTGCACTGGTCTATTTGGATCTAAATTATTTCTTTGGCGAATACCCGGTACGCCGGGGTAAATTTGACCTACTTTGGCTCTAAATTAATCTTTCTCCCCTGAAAGGTCACAGGGGCAGGTCGGGCTACTATAACCTCGTGAAGAGGCCAGTAGGACCTGTAAATAAACTCTGAAATACACACAACTAATAGATTTTTATTAAGGCACCGCACCAACACTGCAAAGTTTTCTATTTATACCAATGGTACAGCCCAGTAAAATCGGGCTGTCCATTTTATGGCCGTTTTCGGCTTTTTTATGCAGAGCTCTATGTTAAGCAGTGTGCTCGGGCAATGGTTTATAACCGAAGTCCCGAGGGTAAACAATCCCATTAGTTAGTTAGTTGAGGAATCATTGGTAATTTTTATCTTAAAGCTTCACGTTAATGATTATTGAACTACATACTTAAGTTATACAATATCTTTAAATATGGGAGTTGATAAGATGATTACACAGGCAGCTTCTGGCAGCATCAATATGTAAGTAGAAGTTTATTTAATATATTTTACTAAATTCTGTATTGATTTGTTTATTAGTTTACTGTGAATTGTAAGCGTAATTGTATTCTTTTACTGAACTTTCTGTTATGCATAAATATAAATATATTACACGAGTATTCTTTATAATCTTAGGGAATTCATAAATACGTTTGTAACATGGAATATTAAAAAATCGCATAGTAAAAATTGTGTGTTCCGTTCTCCGACGTACTTTGCGACTCTATTGTTACTCAATGTACATTTATTTTCTGTTTAGTTAAACTAGCATTTGTGGTTTAAAAAGTATTAATGTGTCCAAGAGATTATCTTATACAAGATCTTATGCAAAATAGCACACCTTGTAATCTGAATAATTATTAAGTGGTGACATGTTTTTCGGTGTATTAATTTAAATGAAGATCTTAAAATACTCCTTATCTATGTTTATACAGTAAAATACTTTGAAGTCTTTTATAAAGTATCGTCAAAAGAAGAGGTAAAAAGAGAGAAAACGGTCGAGTTGCAAAATTGCATCATTACCGTACAGCGCGACTCAATCAGCTGTTTTTAAGAGATGTGTCATTCTTTCAACCAATGAAATAGCGTTGTGTGTCACACCCTCGCGTTCCGACCTTGACATTTAATACTACCGGCCAATGAAAAAGAGCGCGACCGAAGCACGTTGATGGACTTGTTTGCTAGTTTAGTATAAGTTTTAGTATATAAACCACCCGTTATTTATACGAATTGCTGACCAGATTGCAACCATGTAAACAATTTAAAAGACAACAAAAGTAATTTTATTTTTATAAGTATACAAAAAAGTTATTATTATTATCCAAAAAAATTGAGAGCAATCTAATTTGTGAACTTATCGATACTGGATAAAAAAAAAGAGTTCGTCAATCGGATAATACCGGGGAAACTGTAAACATGGTTGGCGTGTCTCGGATATTATGGTAGCTTAAAATGGCTATTTTAAATCGTCACAATTTAGTGTTTAAAAAAACAATATCATAATTAGATTAGTATTTTACTTGCACGAATGGTGGCGATCACCAGTCAGTCATTATGTTCCGTCTTTCATCCAGTTCCGGCATTTTTTTTAAGTTGTAAGGCTGGTAAGGATAGAGTACGTTCAGAAACAATTTTTTTGCCTGTAATGTCATGTTAATTTATGATTTTTCGTCAATTGGTATTTTACGAATTTCTTGCGTGTGTTGGACTCGGCATAAATGTTTTTGTTTTCAAAGAGCAATGTGTTCAATCGTAACTTCGTTTTGCTTTGACAATGCTCTCGTTGAACTCATGCGTGGGAACCGTTGATCGCATGATTTCATTTATCACATGAATAAATTGTATTTGGAAAAAAACAATTTTAACTGTACATGATTTACGCTTTAAATATGGATAATAGTTGATATGCACTAAGTGGTTAATTGAAATTAGATTAAAATAATTACCACCACAATGTGATTTGAGATTATATTAGTCCAAGATTATATGACATTATAACAGAGCAAACAAGAGCACCGCCTTGCGGGTGCAGACCGCTCATCTATTTTCTTTTTAAAGGTGAAGGGACTCTCATTTTCAATCACAAAGGAGGGAGGGGCGGAGTGAAGAGGGTTGTATAGTGTGGAGGCGTGGACATTTATTACATTATCTTCAAAAAATGAGAAAAAAAATGCAAAAAAAAAATTCGGGGGTGGGGGGGGGGGATTCTTGGGTGCGATGGTTGGACGGTATTTCAAACATAAAATAATAAAAATAAATATTTGTGTTTTTTACCCGTTTCAAAAAAAATGGGGGGGGGGGGTGGGGTGGGGGGGGGGGGGTATAGTGTGAGGGTGTGGTGGTAATTTGTGAGATGATCTTAAAAAAAAATAGGGTAGGGAAGTGGGGGAGTATTCTTGGGTGCGATGGTTGGACGGTATTTCAAACATAAAATAATAAAAATAAATATTTGTGTTTTTTTACCGTTTCAAAAAAAAAGGGGGGGGGGGGTGGGGTTGGGGGGGGGGGGGTATAGTATAGTGTGAGTGTGTGGTGGTCATTTGTGAGATGATCTTAAAAAAAAGGGGGGGGGGGAATTCGGGGTGGGGGGGTGGGGGGGTATTCTTGGGTGCGATGGTTGGACGGTATTTCAAACATAAAATAATAAAAATAAATATTTGTGTTTTTTAACCGTTTCAAAAAAAATAAATTGGGGGGTGGGGTGGGGGGGGGGGGGTATAGTATAGTGTGAGGGTGTGGTGGTCATTTGTGAGATGATCTTAAAATAAAAAAAATAATAAAAAAAAAATTAGGGGGGAGGAGTGGGGATTCGGGGGTGGGGGGTGGGGGGGGTATAGTATAGTGTGAGGCTGTGGTGGTCATTTGTGAGATGATCTTAAAAAAAAAAAAAAAAATTAAGGGGGGAATTCAGGGGGGGGGGGAGGGGGGGTATTATTTGGTGCGACGGTTAGACGGTATTTCAAACATAAAATAATAAAAATAAATATTTGTGTTTTTTAACCGTTTCAAAAAAAAACAATTGGGGGGTGGGGTGGGGGGGGGGTATAGTATAGTGTGAGGGTGTGGTGGTCATTTGTGAGATGATCTTTAAAAAAAAATTCGGGGGGGGGAGGAGGGAGGGCATGGAGGATGGTTTGGGTGGAGTCTATTGTGGTATGTCAGGTAAGAGTAGTTTTGTCAAAGTATCAATCAATTCTAATCATAAATAAAGAAGTTATGGCATTTTTAGCAAAATTTAATAATTTGACCTTGAGAGTCAAGGTCATTCAAAGGTCAAAGTAAAATTCAACTTGCCAGGTACAGTAACCTCATGATAGCATAAAAGTATTTGAAGTTTGAAAGCAATAGCCTTGATACTTTAGAAGAAAAGTGGATCGAAACACAAAATTTAACCATATATTCAAAGTTACTAAGTCAAAAAAGGGCCATAATTCCGTAAAAATGACAACCAGAGTTATGCAACTTGTCCTTTTACTGTACCCTTATGATAGTTTGCGAGTGTTCCAAGTATGAAAGCAATATCTATGATACTATGATACTAAGTGGACCAAAACACAAAACTTAACCAAATTTTCAATTTTCTAAGTTTAAAAAGGGCACATAATTCTGTCAAAATGCCAGTCAGAGTTACATAACTTTGCCTGCACAGTCCCCTTATGATAGTTAATAAGTGTTGCAAGTATGAAAGCAATAGCTTTGATACTGTAGGAATAAAATGGACCTAAACACAAAACTTACACAAAATTTTCAATTTTCTAAGTATAAAAACAGCACATAATTCTGTCAAAATGCACGCCAGAGTTATCTAACTTTGCCTGCCCAGTCCCCTCATGATAGTTAGTAAGTGTACCAAGTTTGAATGCAATAGCATTGATACTTTCTGAGAAAAGTGGACCTAAACGCAAAACTTAACCGGACGCCAACGCCGACGCAGACGCCGACGCCAAGGTGATGACAATAGCTCTTTTTTTTTCTTCAAAAAATAGATGAGCTAAAAATTGTGTGACTAGTTAAGGAGACAAATCCGTACTCTTGCTTTCAAGAGAAGTGCTTCCAAGTGATTGGGCCGCCACATATTCTCTCCCCTAACATTACAAAGTTCATACCGTGACACTCACCCCCTCCTGTCCCTCAGTGGGATATGTTTTTGTCCTCGAATAAATGGATTCCAGTGATATATAATTATCCATGGGTCTCTTAAGAGTATAACCAGGTAATGTCAAGGTCCCACACTGGGTGTCCAATGTCAAAATGCATGAAAATGTGAAACAAGACCGGTCTTAGAACCTGGCATACCTTGCTTTAGGGGAGATTGCTCTCTTAACTGAGCCAACCAGTCCACTCTCAATGTGACCAAGCTCATTCACTGACACATGGTATGCATTGGTTAAAGAGAATTGTACCTATTTTAACTCCGTTTAATGAAGTAGAATTGGGTATATGTAAACAATTATTAACATTTACCTGTTTATATATACTATGAATGACATAAAAGCATGGTATGTTTTTAGGTTTGCCACCCATTACCTTAAAGAGGTAGCATGCTCCTCAAGCAAACTTTAGCCAAAGTCCAACAAAAGAATCATCTATGGCAACTTAAACAGACTGCCAAAGCAGGTTCGATTCTACGTTGAGGAAAATGCCAAAGTGTGTCAACCAGAGGCAATCCACATCTGCGATGGGTCAGAAAAGGAGAAAGATCTCTTGCTTTACATTTTGCAGAAGGAAGGAACTATCAAACCTTTACCTAAATATGAGAACTGGTAGGCTAACATGTTAAATGATTTGTTATGTTTCTTCACACATTAATTAATTCTCATTAGTTAATAATAAATTGCTTTGATTTGTCTAAAGCTAGAGTTGAGAGTAGGACCTTCATTTCAACAGAGGAGAGACAAGACACAATCACACAGACAAAAGGAGGTGTGAAGAGCATGCTTGCCAACTGGATGTCCCCACAAGACATGGAGGAGGCTTTGCACGCTAGGTTTCCTGGCTGCATGATGGGCCGCACGATGTACATGATCCCTTTCAGCATGGGGCCAGTGGGGTCCCCCCTGTCCAAGATCGGTACTGAGCTTACAGACTCCGCGTGCGTGGTTGCCAGCATGGGCATTATGACGCGCATTGGACAGAAAGTGCTGGACACCCTAAAGGAAGGCGAGTGTGTGAAGTGCCTGCACTCTGTTGGCAAGCCAGTGACAAGTACAGGTGTTGGTAAGTTTCTCTTCTTATGTTTTTTAGCTGAAGATAATAATCAGGGTAATACTGTAGAGTAATATTAAATTCTGGAATATAGGGTAGTTACTTCCAGATGCATAGTATTGGGTATAAGGTTGTACAAAATGCATTTACTGGTTTATAATAAGTCTCTTCTTAAAAAAATCCAGTTAGTTTAAGCGAAAAGTGTCGTCCCTGATAAGCCTGTGCATACTGCACTGGCTGATCTGGGACAACACTTTACGCACATGTATTAAACCCCCTTTTCACAGAGCTCAACCCAATATGTATTTAAGTTTCTTATGCATTCATTTGCAATTATCTGATTGCAGGCATGCAATATACATTAATGAAACTATTTCATGTCTTTCATTTGTATGAAATGTAATTATAGCGGTTGTAGTTTGCTTGTGGTTTGATGTACATTAAATATTTGTCAAAGATTAATCAGTGCTGGGTCTGCTATTGTGTTATCGACTGGTTGTATTTATCCCCAGGCTCTATATTGCATCATTAGTTGCTCTTAGTTGCTGAGTTATGGAAATAGGCCTTTAAATCATCAGATTTTACATATGTTGAACTTTAAACAATAATGGTAATGAAACCTGGGCTGTAGTGGTAACATCTTGAAAGAAGTAAATTGTGATGTATGTACAATACAGACTAAACAATTTGCTTTGTTCAAGAACAAACTTTAAGTTAATAACGCAATATAATTATGATAGAAGTAATACTATAAATTTATAAAAAAAAATTGTTTAATCATTATGTTTGACATTAAAATAACTTAATTAATTAAATTCATTTTGTTTCCTTGCAGCTGATGGTATCAAAGAATCCTGGCCGTGCAATCCCAAGGATGTCATGATTGCACACTTACCTGAGAGAAACGAGATTTGCTCTTTCGGCAGTGGCTATGGTGGAAACTCGTTGCTAGGAAAGAAATGCTTTGCTCTCAGACTTGGTTCCATCCTTGCCCGAAGAGAAGGCTGGTTAGCAGAACACATGCTGGTGAGTAACAGGAGCGTACATTGGGGATTTGTTGCATGATTTTAACATGTCTAGCGGTTAAAATGCTTCATGGCCTTCCAGTATAAATACGAGAATGCTGGTAATAGGGTTGTGACCTTTGGTTCAAAAGGGATGATTAATGATTTTTATTAAATTATGTAATTATTTATATAATTCAATGTTTTGATTTATATTTCTTGAGTAAAATTTGGTTGTTACATTCATTCATGATTTTTTGAGAACTTAATCTGTGAAATCTCAATCATATTTCTGTTTTCCAGATTATGGGAGTTGAAAACCCCAAGGGTGAGAAGAAATACTTTGCAGCTGCTTTCCCGAGTGCTTGTGGCAAGACTAACCTGGCCATGATGGAACCAACATTGCCTGGGTACAAAGTCACTTGTGTGGGGGACGACATTGCCTGGATGAGGTTTGACAAGAATGGACAACTGCGAGCAATCAACCCGGAGGCAGGATTCTTTGGGGTGGCCCCTGGAACGTCCATGACGACCAATCCTAATGCCATGAGGAAAGTAATGAAAAACACGATCTTTACGAATGTTGCTGAGACAAGCGATGGAGGGGTGTACTGGGAGGGGATGGAGGATGAACTTCCGGACAACGCAACGATCACATCATGGCTTGGAGAGGAAGAATGGAGCAAGTCCACGGAGAAACCAGCTGCTCATCCGAACTCTAGGTATATCATAAGCAAAATGTTTAATGAGACGTCTTTATTTCAATTTCACAGTTGTGAATTGTATGGTCCTTACAACAGACTTGATTTAAAATGGTTCGAAACCCCTATTCTTCGTTTGGGATAGACTCCTATTTGGTTTGTTTGTCTTGATTGCAGAGAGAAGTGGCTCAAAATGTATTGAATTAAGCTTGACTTTTGTGTTACTACTGTGCAAACTTTGCTTGTAGCTATTGAATTTATAATTTAAAGACTCGTCATAATGTGTTTGTCTTTAAAATCAACAACATGAATTTCAATGTGTCTATTTACTTCTTGACTTCTTGACAGATTCTGCACCCCTGCAGGTCAGTGTCCCATCATTGATGAGCAGTGGGAGAGTCCTGAGGGAGTCCCAATAGAGGGCATTATCTTTGGTGGGCGTCGCCCAGAAGGCGTGCCCCTTGTGTATGAGGCCTTTGACTGGAATCATGGTGTATTTGTTGGTGCTGCTCTGGAATCTGAAGCCACTGCTGCTGCAGAACACAAAGGTAAATAGAATGTGTTTTGTAAGAAGAAACTGAAGTTGTTGTTTTTAATGCTATTGTCTCTTTTAGGCTGAAATTGTACAGTTGTTATGACAAGGCTGTAGAATATTTGTTTAAGTACTGTATTAATAAGGCGTTTATATCTTAATTTCAGCCAAAGTTGTCATGCATGATCCATTCGCAATGCGGCCTTTCTTTGGCTACAACTTTGGCCACTACTTGGACCACTGGCTTAGCTTCCAGCACAACAATAAGCTGAAGCTGCCAAAGGTGTTCCACGTCAACTGGTTCCGCAAGGGTCCCAAAGGGTTCCTGTGGCCCGGCTTTGGCGAGAACTCCCGTGTCTTGGATTGGATGTTCCGTCGTGTGAATGGCGAAGACTGTGCCATAAAGTCTGCAGTTGGACTCATCCCCGTGCCAGGGTCCATAGATCTGTCCGGCCTTAAGGAAGAGGTGGATATGGACGAGTTGTTTCGACTGCCAAAGAATTTCTGGCAGTCAGAAGTCAGAGAACTGAAAAACTACTTTGAGGAACAGGTCGGTGAAGACCTGCCTGTCAATATCCAGCGGGAGCTTCAAATGTTGGAACAGAGAGTGCAGTCTGAGTTGTAACTTCGACTTGAACAGCAGCACTATCTAGGCTTAATTGGCATAGTCAAGTGAAAAAAAATTGGGGGTACTAAGGGTAGGTTACTTTTTTCCGAGGTTTTTTCTCTCTGACATTGGATTCACATTAATATACATATGTTGCAATATGTTTTTTAAAGAGCTTTTATATTCATATTCAGCCTATGTTTGGTACTTGAAAGGTGGGATGTTCAAAGTGAACTTACAGGTGCTGAGATAATTTTGTTGATTGACCCACATTCACCAGATCGATTTTCATAGATTTGTTATATGAATGATGGGATAAGACGGAGTATCAATTTTATGTGACCAACATATCACATTGCTCAACATTGTTCTTTGTCTAAAATTTCAGACCATAGTTATTTTGGTGATATATCATGTATGGTTGAGTTTTATCTGGACATTTTCATGAACAATGAGAGGATGTAGCCACAATGGCTTTAAATGGCATGTGTGTCTAAGATATTGTACGTCGATCAACAGAATTTCAAAAAGACTTGTGTACTTATGCACTTGTCTTCATAGTTCATGATATTATGTTTTGTGATAACTATGAAACTATTTTTGAAAATCTCTTGGTGTCCTCTCTCTGCATTTAAGAGTTATTTTTTTCTTGTGTGTCTGCTGTCTATTTTACTCCGTGATGAGTGAATTTTTTTAAGCACACCTGTGATGGATTTTACCATTTGTGAAGCGGACTTAAAGCAAGCCTTTTGCCTGCAAGAATTCATTCAAAATGTTATCATAATTAAAATCAGTTTTGATCTATTTGATTGTTAGAAATTTGACATTATTTGCATAATGGTTTAAGAATACTTTGTTTTTACAATGGTAAAAATATATATTTTTTTTATAAATTTAATTGTTCGATTTTGATGATCTCATATTTTTTATATGGATGTATTAGTTGTTAAATATGTAAATAATGTGCACTGTAATGAAATATAGACGTTTATGTATTATATGTTAGTATCACTATACATAATCTCAATGCTTTATGCATGAATCAGCAATACGCTGGCTCTAAACATTTAAATGATGTTGTGTTAGTTATTATACTGACTGGATGTTAAGTGTGTTTGGGTTTAAATTCTATATAATGTAAATGTTTGAAGCTGAGAAGTGTATTGACATTATCAATTCCTTATAGTTTTTTTACATGTGACATTCATTTATAGGTAATATATTTTTGTATTTATCTCAATAGTGTAGTTTATAAATATGTATGGTCAATAATATTTGAAAAACAAAACATGATCTTTTGGTGGTTATTTTGATGTCCTTGTGTTAATTTGGATATTCCCAGCATGATTTTGAATTTGGTAAATTATATTGAAACAAAATGAGCATGCACAAGTCGTTTGCATCTATATAAGCGCGTATTGATCGTATGTTATAACTGTCATTGAGTAAAACTGTACACTGATTGGAAAATCAAAATAACGTGCGGTTGAAATCTGACCATGTGTTACCACAATGGAAGACGGATATAAGTACGTGTAATTAAAAACAATTGCTGGATCTGTTTACGTAATAACGTGTATCGATTTATTTCATGGATGCCAAACAAATGCGCGAATTGTACTTGGTGATCACGTGCGCTTCACACTTACCCATGTAAACAAGTAGATCTATTTATAGTTAATTACTCGGAGCTACCTTTTCCACAATGCAAACTCGTGCATCATGCCGAATAACGTCTATAATTGTCACTACAACTGGGGCTCGAGTCGGCTTTACAAAGCTTATTTTACGGGCGATAGCGTGCCTTTGAATAATGTCCCATACTATGATACAAAACGTACAACTAAATGCGGGAATCAAATGACTTCAGACTTATGTCTAAAGATGTATAATTATCTACGTTTACATGCCTCAGTTAATGTAGATGTACTCTTAATTTATCATATATTGCTTTCATAGTGTATATGACCGTTTATCAAACTCAGTCAGCTGAGAGACAAGAAAATATTGATTCATTCATGATTCATCATCATGCTTTGAAACACGTTGAGTGATGCAATATTGTAACATGTATATATTCCGTTCCTGTTGATATCGACCGACCTGACATGATGTACTCCATACCGTTTCATACAGTTGGTACACGAGCTATCACGCAGATCTTGATTAATATAACACACAGGGTTAATGACATTAAACATCTGCGATTATAAGTTTAAACAATAGATACGGCAAAAAAAATCAACACATATTTATCGATAAGGGGTTGTTCAAAACTAAAAGCCGAATGTTATAGATCTACTGCTTTTAACCGGTATAAAACCAGTTGCTCACTATTGTTTATACAAAGGTCAATAACCAATTGATTCGTGGATCAAGACTTCCGTTGCAGGGCACAAGTTGTAGTTTGTATAAATACATGTGTTGTAAACCCTTTCCCACTTAGAAGCTAAGTGAAAATGTCCAAACAACATAAAACCAGAACAGCCTGCGAGTAACTCGCAGTATGATCAGGGTTTAAGCTGTTTGCTGCTCATCAGTATCAAAGGGTTGGAACTGGAAGCCTTTATACCTTTGGTCTAGTAAGAAAGGCCTTTAATTACTAGTAATTTTAACTTTCTAAGGGGACTTCAAACACGTCAACATAAGCATCTAAGTAGTAAAGGGTTTAAAAGTGAATTAATATTAGTTTTTATTTTTAAACGGTTCCCTTTATCAATTGCACAACTCTTTGTTCGGTTTTATAAACACATAAATCTACTAGTACAGGAACTAGACTACTTCATTACATGCGTATGAACCACGACCCGATTTTCTGTTTGTTAAGGCAGACATATCATGTTAAATACACTTAACACATTATTGTGCGCCCAATAGGTATTCGTTTTGTATAAATGTCTATTTGTTCGTATGAACAACGGAGACGTCGATACAGTGTCCTATATCTAGGCGCAGGTAGGTAGTCGGACTCGATCTAGTATGACTCACTTTGCGCATCGATGAGGTCTCTTAAATGACCACCGATTGAATGCATGGACAAGATCGATTATGACATACTTTCATATCGTCTTATGTGAGAAAGATCAGAATTTGTAAACTTCAACCCGTATGAAATACTTTCAAATACAAGACGTCAAGAGTATCTGGTGTTAGAATTCACTGAATTTGAGACGAAGTTCAGCGTCGTCGTTTGTTGGTTATTGTCTTCTTTTATGTGACATCATGATTATTTATGTATTTGGATAACACCGTCATGATCTGGCTCGAGTTGAATTTGTAGAATCATTGAATACAATGGAGCCCATTACACTTAGGAGCACCACATGAAGACGTCGTGTCGCGCGCACACTTGTGTCCATAGCTTAAAGGTCATTGTTAGGCTCAGATGTCAAAAGTCAATTAAATACTATGTATAGATGTTGTAGGACTTAACAATTGTATTTTATTTGACACTTTAAATAGTATTGGCCACACATAGTCTCGGAGTTGACAAGAAATTAACCCATTTATGCCTAGTGGACTATCCCAATCTGCTAAATTGGATCCATTTATTTCCAAAATTAGGGATGTCTTGTATATTTTTTTTCTATATTAAGAATATTTCTTACATAAATTCGTTTAAGCAAACAGCGCAGACCCAGATGAGACGTCGCATCATGCGGCGTCTCATCTGGGTCTACGCTGTTTGCGAAGGCATTTTTTCTAGACGCTAGGCATAAATGGGTTGAATTAATATCGCACACAAGACATATGGCCATAGCCCTCCAAACATCAGGTAGTTTTAATTCGGTCAAAACTTAACACGAAATCGGGTACCGTTCTGTACACAACAATGACCCTTATGGTACACATTATAAGACAACCATGTCTTGCAAGTGCAATCTAGCACGATGACCGTCAGTGTGGACTGTCTGCCTTAAGCAGCAGTGCCGGGCTCTGAGAGCACCGACTCAACAATAATCTGAATGAAGTGAAACTTACAGTTTATGTGTGAAACGTCGGCATGGGCTATCGGTCTTAACCGGATAGTGCTGGGCTCTGAGAGCACGTAGGTAGGGATTGACCCAATCCCTGTAGGGAGGGTCGAAGATTCGAGCCCCATGGGGACCGATTGTCGAAGGATGGATGTTTGTCATTAGACTTCCGAAATGGCCGGGTCATGAGCCGCGAGCTAGTTTAAAATAAATGGTTACTCGGACTTCTATCCGCCTGGCGCCTGGCATAGTGCTAGGAGTTCGGAGGTACATGGTATACACGCAAAACGTGTCTCATAAGTCATATTGGCTGGCCCTTTAAATAGGGGTGACACTACAATAAATAACTAAATCTCCGCGATATGACCTAATATGTGTTTAAAACAACAAACAATATCCAACAAACGAATGAATTGTCAAACATAGTATGTGGACTGATGTGGCTCTGTAATTTATGTTTGAAAAGTTTATAAAATATGCAAAATGAGAAAGCACGCAGAAGAGCGAGTACCACAGATATGATATAGCTATTATGCTGTTTATATACCATAGTCGCTACAACGTTTACAAATGACAGGTTCGAAATAATTCGTTTTCTTTACACTCATGATCGCGTTGAAAGTTAATAATACACGTTTTAATTCGCAATTTATTTACTGAATCACGACAAATGTCAAATGCAATACAGAAAATGCATAGTTGTTTCATTGATCTATACACATATAATGGATTTAATATAACTTATTTAAAATTAACGTTTTCAAACTATTATTAAATCTTTTCCCAGAATATGCTGTCCTATTTATAGCTGAGCTTCCTATACCTTTATCAATGATAATCAGCGAGGTATGCCGATTAGAAAAATCGAGCTATCTCAATCGGACTGGCTCGGTCTTTGACATAGGTTGCCATTGTGAAGAATTTTTTCATGATATGATAACTTAGACGATGCTTCGCAGCATCGTCAAAAAGAGGAGTGAATGTCACCTCTATGCCACCGTACTTTGTACCTGAAATAGGTCACCCATTATGATAGAAAACGAATTTCGCAGCACTATGTATTTGTTTATGAACACATCTGGAGCCGCATACGGACTTTTTTGAAGTTTTAAACAACATAATAAACAATTTGTATTTTGACATGTTATATAATATAACATATATTTGGTATGCTTTATTTATAATAATTTTGTATTGTATTTGAAAACGATTGTATGCATTTTGAAAATGAACAATGTTTTCTACAATGCGCACTTCTAGCATACACTAAGCTTGTTCTTCCTGTTCGATTTATGAACAATGTATAAAACAACCACATCCAACGGAGGAACAATCGCTTTAATCAACGTCATACGATTGATGTATTCAATTCTGTTTTACTCGAAGATTTCCTGTTTTAATTGTTTTACAGCATTCTCATTCATATGTCAATTCGAGAAAAATTCAAACCATGCGACCTAGTACATAATTTCCGCTTCAGTTGTGCCATTCTAATAATAATTGTAGGCAATTATAAATCGAAATATGTTGCCCTGCCTATAAAGTCATACTAGTTTGAAAATGTAAAGTATTTTTTTATTGCACGAGTAAAACTATTTTCTATCCTAAGATATAACATGAAGCAATACTTCTATTGATACTCCAAGTTTACCTGTTTTATTATAAACATTACTATGCCATATAGACAACGTGTTGACCAATATTATCGCTCTATAGATAATTTAGACGTTTTTATAATTGCCTATATGTGAACAGTTCCGTAAATTGTATACGAACTGAGTAAAGCGGCACTGATTTGATAGTGTTCTACATTTTTACATGAACGCTTATAACGCCGATGCATTTTAGTCAGTTAGTTACCTGTCAGTTAGACACGTGTCAGCCACGTGTCAGCCACGTGTCAGTCACGTGTCAGTCAGTCAATTGGCCACTTGTCACTTGGCCACTTCCTAGTTGCTAAATTTCAAATTTTCAAGTAGGTGATCGCATTTACTGTTATTGTCATTTTAGTGGTATTGTCATGCTATATTCTACTATACAGTTAACAATCAAATTTACATCATGTAATCGTTATTTCATACCTTTTGAGGTCATATTAAGAATTGACCAGTCGCCAAATGCGAGATCGCTCCGCCCACTAAGTTGTGTTTTCATAAAATGCTTTATCCATTACTCCGACAGTCTTTGTTTGTCGGACCATGTGGCCGCAATAAACGAAATCTGATTGATTATTTCGTGAGTTTGATTGACAGCTGGCGACTGGTCAATTGCCTCACAGTGAGGCTTGAACAGTTATATATGTACTTAATGTGCAACAGTACATAATACACATGTGCATTTACTGTTAATGTACTCGTTTGAAATGCGGGTTGAAATTACAATCCGTGTCAACACAGAACTCATTATCAAGCATATGAGGTGAGTTGTTCAAAGCAACCTTTTCAACTCAAATTGCGTGTCTTCGTTTGTGTCCTAAATCGAAAGATTCGCATGAGAAAACTTGTTTCTGTTTCTGGTGTATTATTTATTTTATTTCTAGATGAATCTTACAAGTATTTCCCAAATGTCTTTTTTGAATTGGTCGTTCTTAATCGGTGAAGCATTTTATCAATTTATTATTGTGTTTTCGTCATTATTTTTTACTTTCTAAAATTATCAACTAGATATTTACAAATGTTCGTTTTATTTAAATTTCTATCAATACATTCACGAGTATTTGCTGTTGGGCCTTACCTGTTGGTGTCTTTATTTATACAGTATTGTAGTCGGGTCGATGTGACACTTCTTCATTTAATCTGATATCGATTCCTATTTTCGACCTAGACTATCCGATGAGTAATATAAGTATAGATTTAGTTCGGAACTCGCGCGCTGTGGGGTTTTCCGATTTCTGAGCGCGCGCGGGAGGTACAAACATTGTCATTAATACAGTAATGACCAGTAACGTCGATTACCGACTTGCTTCCCATCCAGTAGCGGATAATAAGTATTTAAACGACTGAAGTGTGTCTTTAAGGAACTGTCAAAATTCAAGTCTTTTGTTGTTATTACTATTACTATTATTATTAATAATTACACATAACAAATTTAACACTGATATACGCGTATGTCAGACGTTTAATACAGGATTAAAGTCTATATACACCGTTCAGACGTACAGCCGCCTATACGAATGGGTCCAGTAGCTAACATCAGTAAAGAAAACATGAAAAACAGACCTTGTCAGCTGTATGGTAATGAAGGAGCCTATACAAACGGCTTGACCTATGCAATATTTCTTCTGAATATCATAATTCATGTTCTTGTTATTTCGGCATGCTTTATAGATATATCAAATACAAGTCATGTATGGTAAAGCTCGTTAGTGATGTGTCTCCTAATCTTAAGGTCTTAGTCTTTAATTTTCTTTACTTTTTAGATTAGATTAAAGAAAGGCATCAAAATAGAGCTATATCAATAAACATATAAATATTCAACTGATAGTAGTTCTAGTACTACGAATGGACTGAGGATGGTAAGGTTTTGTTGTTTCGTACATGTCTGTATGATTTTTAATATATTTCAATAGTATAATATATAAACGATGGGGTCAATGCCTTGGTAGTTTCGTTGACAAACTTCCATTTAAACTGTATGCTCAGGCCTACGCACAGTATATGCAATGAATAGTTACGTGACCGAAGCTGTTTACATGTACATGCAGCATTATATCGTGTTACATAGTATGCTTACAAATTAAACACGATCGAGATTAGTTCATCTAAAGAAAAATGATTTAATCATGGTATTTTTATCAACTAAAACGAACGTTTGAGCAGAAAAAGAGGTTCTTACTTAGTGTTTTTCCCAGGAGGGCAAAGGGGCATGGCGCATTACTTTCAAAAAGGGCATTTTAGCGCGCAGTTTAGGCAAAAAAGGGCAAAAACGTTCCCTGAATACCTGAATTACGGGGAAACATGTAATCGCCTCAGAAGCAGTTGTGGAAAAAATAACATAAACAAGCACATTTAATGGTAATAGATGTATTTAACTTACTATGATTTATATAAATATAATTACCTTGCAATGTACATTTAAGTTCCATGCTGTTTCAATAAACTGTACAGCACGACAAACATAATAGAGCAATATATGCATATGAATCTGATTATACACAGATCCACTAAGATATAAATGAAACCATGTTTGTCTTATCCCATTTTCTAACAATAATCTCGACAGACGTTTAAAATAACATTGCGAGTAAATTGATCGCTAACAATATGCAAACACTCGTTTCCGTGGCATACATTCACTGAGTAGATTACAAATATATAAATAATGTTGTTGCTATCTAAAACATTTTTATGCATCGTTGATTATCACAGACATTTCATTAATTCCTTCTTAATGTATAATCTCCATGGTTAATTCGATCGTTTACGACATTATTTGCCAAGTAAGATTTAGCGATAAGAGAAATTATTGATTCACTCTCTTTTAAAATATGCTAGTCAGCTTTTGTTGATACCTACCGCGCGTGCTCAAATATCGGAAAAACCCAGACTGGGGAGTTCCGAATAACAACTAATGTGCAATCACGGAAAACCAAATTACTTTCGATTTGCAAAATGCTTAAAATAGAGTTCATGAATATTTGCTCACAAGTGTGTTGCTTTATGCGTGTTAAACTTGGATGAAACAAAGCCAAAGCGTAAGTAGTTATTACATTTAATATGCTGCAAAACATAAGTATATGCTCTTTTTAATATCAAGGTAATAAGCACACTTTTAAAACGAAAAGCATATTCTTTGTAACTGTAAGCCGAGCGGTAGGTGTGTTGAAGGTGATAATATTGGAAATCCTTTAGGAAAATCATGCCGTTTCGTTTGTTTGCATGCTCTACGTTTATTAAACATGGTTGCACTTATTATTCAAGAATTAATATGCCGATGGTTATTCACTTGACAAACATTCATTGAAACACGTGAAACTTTTTCATTCTTACGCTATAACAATATCATTTAAAGTTGTGTCACAATAATATACCATGCTTTTTATACTGTCAACCAGATACTGAGAAGTTTCCTTTTATATCATTACTGAGTAATTTTTATTTATACAAGTGTGTTGGTTTGAGTCGTTGCGTCACTTCTTTGTGATCATTCACAATTATGTACAATACTTTAAGGCAGAGTTGACTATGGTTTATTTTATATCTTGAGAATCGTTAATTAAAAAAACACGTTAAGCGTCCTTTTTAGCACACATGAGCACAACGTGCTCATGGTGAGCTTTTGTCCGTCGTCCGTCCTGCGTCAACATTTGCATTGTGAACACTCCAGAGGCCACATTTATTGTCTAATCTTCATGAAACTTGGTCAGAACATTTGTCCCATTGATACATCGACTTAGTTCGAAACTGAGTCATGCTGGGTCAAACACTAGGTCACTAGGTAAAAAAAAGAGAAAAACCGTGTGAACACTGTAGAAGTCACATTTGATGTCTAATATTCATGTAACTTTGTCAAAATGTTTGTCTAAATGATATGTTGGTTGAGTTCAAAAATGGTTCCGGCCCCTTGAAAAACATGGCCGCCAGGGGGCGGGGCAGTATTCCTTATATGGCTTTAGAGAAACCTTGTGAACACTCTAGAAGTCACAAATTTGCCCAATTATCATGAAACTTGGTCAAAACATTGGTTTGGACGAGTTCGAAAATGGTCCAGATCGGTGAAAAAACATGACCGCCAGGTCATATATGTATATAGTGAAAACATGTGAACAATCTGGAAGTCACATTTGTGGTCCAATCTTCATGAAATTGGGTCAGAACATATGTTTTCTAGATATGACGGTTGAGTTTGAAAATGGTTTGAATCGGTAAAAAAGCATGGCCGCCAAGGGGTGGGGGTCATTTTTCTTATATTTATATAAAAAAAAGGTTGTGAACACTCTAGAAGTCACATTTTTACCCTAATCATCATATTTTGTTTGCTAAACATCAATTTATAGATATCTCGGACGAGTTCAAAAATGGTCATGATTGGTGGAAAAACATGGCCGCCAGGGGGTTGGGCAGTTTTTTTATGTATATAGTGAAAACATGTGAACAGTCTAGTTGTGATAAGCCATAATGTTAAAGAAAGATAACCTGTACATACTTTCTAACAGTTAACTCCCTTGTATAAACCTGGGACTTCTTTCATAAAATGTGGTGTACATAAGACGGTAGTTTGCATGCAATTTAATAAACCTATTGTTTGTATGTCATAAAATAACTGTACATGTACTTATGCACTGTAAAGCCTTATCTTTGATCTTTACTGATAAGCCAAGTTAACTTACTGTGTTTTGGTGTATTGATTGAACATCTTCTAAGATCAATTGGATTGAGAAAATCAATAATCTCAGCAGACTACTGTGCTATGAAACTTTTTCCGTGCCAACCTTGTTATTTGGCATTTTCTAAATTAGAAAGACTCTTGATTGAAAAAACTTTTGTAAATTCTTCTTATGTTTTACATTTCAGTCACTGGAGTTTTCCACTCTCCATAAATTGTGTTCTTTAGATTAAGTTAGACTTATTTTATAAACTAAATTTTTGAAGCAACTTCTAGACTTACAGTAGCTTATATTTATATCAGTTTTTTTGATAGATTGTGAACTTCTTTTTACATTCATTACGATATTTGCTGTATTTGTTCATTTTTAACGATGCATATATTCTTTAGACTAAAGTTAGTTTTTTTTCATTTAAGCTGCTTTGGTTTTCACTTATAGATTAATTTTGTGAGTGTATTCAGTCGTATCTGACTGGACGCCTTTAGTTAATTGAATAACAACCAGTCAGTGGTGTCATCCGGACCGGAAACAAGCGTTCTTTAATTAGACTCGATAAATATTTCCGTATTACATAAGTGCTCACAAAGTGACGTAACTCGTTACCGTCCCGTGACCGGTTCACTTGCGTAAGCGAACGAGACCGCACTTCCACAGTTGTTTATAGTGAAACATTGTGAATACTTTTAGTCACACTTTTAGTTCAATCTGAATGACACTTGCTGATCTTCACACATGGTGACAATCTTTATGAGCATAATATTTTTTTCTCATGGTGAACTTTTGTCATCACCTTTTGTCAATTGTCTGTCTTCCGTTGTGAGTCAAGAATATTTGCCTTGTTAACACTGTAGAGGGCACATTTATTTTTGGAGATTCATGAACCTTTTTCAGAAGATTTGTCCCAATAATATCTGGGACGAGTTCAAAAATGGTTCCAATCTGCCATGGGGCCATTTGTTGTTCATTTTTCATGAAACTTGGTTAGAACATTTGTTCTATTGATATCTTGGGCTGCAAAGAACAGGTCATTTCTTATTATCTCAGGTGAGCGACTTTGGGCCTTTCAGGCCCTCTTGTTTCAACTATTTATAACAATAGCAGTTTAAGCATTCATTAACGAATTTAATTAATCCATCGAAATACAAAGTTTTAATATTGTAGATTGTTTCCTACATATTTATGTTTATAACGATTTTGGCATTTTTATGACAGTTACAGAGTTATTTTTAAAAAAAGTTCTGATTCGCGATCAGTGCGATTTACCTACTGTTATATCCAGGGGTGGCGAAATCTCAAAAAACTATACTTGTCCACGGACAACCATTTAGGAAATTTAACTTGTCCGTTGCTGAACTACACTTGTCCGTTAATGTTTATATAAATTATAAACGCATTTATTGATTAATCTTAAATAATGAATAAATCAAAATGAGTACGATTTGCTTGTTTTGTTTATAATTGTATTTCAATGGTACATTCATTATAGCAGTATATTATAAACAATATAAAGACTTTGTCAAACTTTAAATCCTGCGAAGCTAGTGTTATTAAAACATGTGCTGAACATAAGTACATTGTAATCTTAATAAATTAAACTAGTCCAATATGTGGACCTCATCAGACTGCGGCTCTGCTACTGGTAGCAATTTGATTATATAAACTGGTAACCATTGAAAATCTGTTAGCCAAATTTCTTGAAAAGTTCTGGTGCGTTTACTTAGTTTATATTTTTTATCATAATCTTTCTAAGTTTTTTGGGAGGTGGGCTGCTCAAAGCTTCGGGTTTCTGCTCCGTTGTTTAAGATTAAAAAAAAAGTTTCATCTTTACCATTAAAGTCGTCTTAAAAAACAAGGTAGACCGTGTTTTGATTATCTTAGATTGATACTTTTTATTTCCGCCTGATTGTAAAAATAAAGATACCAGTCTGTACACTGTCTAACAGTCAGGCCGAATGTTGAAAATGCGGCATGCTCCCGGTCTCTTATAGAATAAGGGAGATCACTGCGCAGGAAAGTGCACGTATTTTAGCTTGATTGCTCCGCAAATAGCACTGACAATGTAATCGTGTCAACATCCGGTTTTGTAAAACTTAATTACGGCTTTTATACAATGTATTTTTGTATACCTGGACGCGACTTTTAAAAAACTTGTTGTCCACGGACAACTTAATTGAAAAAAGTCAGTTGCCCAGACAAGCAAATGTACGACTCGGGCAACTCGGACATTTGATTTCGCCACCCCTGATATCCCTGTTATTTATATGGTTCATCAAAAGTCCATTACATATTGAAATAAATTATATCTTACACTATATTTCTTATCTTAAGTTAATGCCATAACGCGCGTATCCATAAACAGCTCAAACAAAGAAAGTAAACTAAGTGTATTGTTTCTATTTTAAAACCGTGGTATTCGATATAGATCCATTTATGAAGATTAACACTGTGTGTTATGTTCTATTATTCCATACGTTTTCTCAGGAAATAGATACATAGATTTACGAAAATATGCACGTACAGCTTGATTTAAAGCGGTATTTAGATTGTTGTTGGACACACATTCCATACGACAGTAATAGTGAACATTTACCATGCTCTCACATATCCATTAAAGGAATCTTTTGACGATTTAAAAACGTGAAAATTTTAAAGCGTTACAAACGCGAAACGATTAAATAATTTGGAGAGTTTTGAGATCCATTCCATTCGATTTCTCATTAAATAGCTAAATAGATTTACGAAAATATACACGTACAGCTTGATTTAAAGCGGTATTCAGATTGTTGTTTGATATATGATATGCAAATGTGCGCATAAGCGTGTTAACTATTATTGTCTTGCTCCAGGTATTTTGCAACAAAGGATGTTAATCCAATCGTGAAATGTGAATCGTGAAATGTGATTAGTGCATGGGTTATGACAAGCCAGTTCTATCGTGGCACTCCTGCGCTACATAATTTCAAATTATACCTATGAATTGTTTCCTTTATTCCATATCTGCGTTGAGTGTGTGTTAATGTATTTGGTTAAATCGTTAAAAAACGCGATACATATTGTGGTACGGTTTCCTTATTTGTTTGTTAAGAACATTATTCAGAACACTCGACTTACATTTAATTTTGTCTAGATTACCTTACTTGTTTATTGGACTATTACTACACCACTCGGCCATCCGTGCTGATACATTGACTGGTATACAAAACTCTCCGAATTATTTAATCGTTTCGCGTTTGAAAGTTTTTACAATTTTCTGGTTTTTAATTCGTCAAAATGTGCATTTAATGGATATTTGAGAGCATGGTAAATGTTCAGCATTACTGTTTGCTCGCAAATATCATTACTAAAACGAAAATTTACGAATCTTAAACATTTAGTTTTTCAATAGTGTCAATTGACCAAAACGTGAAAAGTTCCCTTTAAAGGGCTTTATGCGGATACCCGTTAGACCAATGTATGATTACAAACTTATACTGACATTTATACATGGGACATTTTACATAACTAGATCAAAGCCTTTTGTATAATTTTTGGTTTAAATTATGAAAATTAAACTTGTCAGGCAAAGTAACTGCATGTGTTTGGTTCGTATTCTTTGGTAAATTGACACCACGGAAAAGCCGATTACATTTCCAATGAGGTGTATAATACGGATTCGGGTATAAAAGCCTAATAGATTGCACCTATAGGTCTGTTTATTTACATTTAACATAAATGAAACATATAGTCTCTGTAAATAGAATGTATTTCGAGGGTTTTAATTAAAAACATTTATAAAGCAATTACACAACATTTTTTTGACAACCATCGCTCCAATCCATTGTATTTGTTTGATGCCGATGTCAACGCGATTACTGCTATGTATATTCAATCATAGTAAAGTAACACAATACCATACCATAATATTGAGCATTTGTTTTGTTGTGGTATTGATATTTGAATGAAATCAACTCGTAGACTGAGATTGTAGGTATTGCTTTCATGCTGCATACTGGCTTTCAACCCCGATGCACATATTTACCTATTTTAATAAGATAAGACCATGGTTTAATCATTTTGTTTTAAATGTTGTCTCCTATGTGATGGTTTGTATCATACGCTTAGAAATAATATAGTCGATTCTAATCTTGTTTTTATTTCGTTGTGCCACAGAGAGTGAAAGTTACCTTTCTGGAGCTCTGGTATTTTAATATTATTTGTGTAGATAAATAGTAATTTATTCGGCATGTATCATTTTATTGCTTTTTAATATAAAGTTCAGTGTTATGTGGTTAAAGTAATTTATACTTTAAAGTGGGTATGCATGAGTTTGTCAAATATGTATGAATTTAAATAAAATGTGTAAAAAACTTATAAAACATATATTGCAAAATAAATTAAAATAAAAGTTAAGAAGAACATGTGTCGAAAAATGCGAAATAAGCCAGATATTTAATTCTGAAATCGAAAATGTCTGTACAGTCGAATTCGCCAGCATGCATGTATGATGTGAATCTAAATTTAATTTTTGTGCAGATGCGTTCATACGACACAAAGACACAATTTTGTTTGACGGATCATTTTAATTACCTGCAACGATATATATTCATACGACACACGAACACTTACTCCGATCCTTATAAAAAGACGAATGCGTCGGTTATTGTAGGAAAATATGTACGAAATATCTTCGTCACAATCGGCTCGGGGCGCTTATTTGTCTTTGCTGCGTTTTATGAAATTTGTCTTCAATGTATAATTTTTCTTGCCTATTGTGTGTTATTGTAACATATTGTGATCAATATATTACAATTTACCACATATAAAAATCGCGCATACTCACTTTAATGTGTAATGAATAATGTTGGACCAACTATTAACTATAACTATTTAATTACATATTATTGTGGCATGCGTGTACTATTTTGTTTTTTTCGCAGTCGTTATAAATAATGCGTTAATTTTATTTTAATGTTCATAGACGACTCGCCGTACCTACTATACGTGTATGTGTATTTTTCAATCACTTTTTGAAGATATTCATTCTTGTTCGTTTGAACATTAGTTTCAGAAAAATCCCTATATATAACATCGGATGATGGTCAAATAATAATTAAAATATATAAACATGTGATCTGCGTTCATCAAATCAAATTATCGCAGAACACGAACACCGAAAGTAATATTTCTCTCCTGCTGTTGCAGCTTAAGTTCTGCGTTATGTGTATTTGTGTTAAAGTAATGTTTCGTCTTCTAAATAAAGTGTAAACTTTTTACAGAAATTCACTTTTAAATATGGCGCCTACTTATATCATATAGCAAATCAATATTTGAAGTACGTTTATAATTCGGGACTGAATTGTATTCTTCATTCAAATTTTGTTTTGTTGACGTACTTGTGACGGCTCTTGTGTTTTCAACTAGGCATTAAGTAACGTAATTTAGTATTATGTTGAAACAAATATATTTACATTTAGTATTGCTTTAAGTAAGTATAGGGTTTATGTTCGCGAGATATTAAGGAACCGTTCAAACCGTTTAAACGATAGGTATTGTGTTGTAATTTTGAAGGTACGTCATCCATTATTGCATTAAACGCATCAGCCACCTATATTATTATTTAAGTGTATATATTTATAAGTGAATTATTAATGTATACTATGAAGAACAAGTAAGAGTCGTGTACATGCTATCATGTCATGTTTTGAATATTGAACATGCTTGGAATAAATATAAGGCTTATAAAAATAACTAATATTGACAGGGTGTTTCATGTTTGACTTTTTGCGCATATTTTACTTCAATACTCAATTCGTTCTTAACGATAACGCTATTTCGTTTTCCAGTATTACATCTTTTCACTTGTTGTCATTTTATCGACATATTGCTTGCATCTCATACCATGGCGATTGACTATATACGTTTATAACACATTAAAAGACGCCCGATCACATTTGATTTATTTGCAAGTATAATGTATAATTTTCCAATAATTTATGTCTAAAACAAAATTATCACTGCCCGAATCGCACAATGAGAATCAATTACACACGTGTAAGTAGTAAGTCAGATAATTAAGACATATCTTTCAAATAACATGCCGACACGCTCTGCAAAAGAAGAGATACAAAGCTGACCTTAATTTACTAGAAAGTGCACTACAATTTGTACAAAGATAATGTGCTCAACTTAAATATGCTTACTGCGTATTGTTTCAGTCACATTAACACAATTTGAAACAGCCATACACACAGAAGCCACGAGTATTATACTTTGTATTGGGCATTTATAAATATATCAACACATTATGGTCTGCAACATAAATTATATGTCACGGACAATACACAACGATTGACTTGTCGTCAATCCAACCGTAAAAACATTGTTAGATATTTGTGCTTAATTCAAATATCAAATGCGAAACACGCTTTGCTGTGTATGAAGTGTACAAAGAACCACCTGCCCGGATGTTTTATACCGGTTTGCTGTATTGATCTTTATCAGCTCGGAGTGTTGACTCTAAACTTTCGTAAGGGACACTTTTCACGTCCGTCCTACAATATTTTAACGACACAACAAACATTATTTTGTGCATTTATGTGATTTTCGTATCAACCAATAATCATTAGGCACAAATTAAAATGTTATTAAAACCATGTTGATTTCTATAAAAGTGCACACAGACCTTGAGTAAAATAAAGAATGACATTCCTGAAAACAAAAATATTTTTCAGTAAGAAGACAATATAAATGTTAATATACCTATTCAATTGTGATTCAAGCGCAGCAACTGAAAATATATATAAAATAAGTATCTAACATGATGATGAAGTTAAAACAGTAATAGTGTTAGCAATACTATTCCCAATATAATGATTAGTAGTAGTTTGTTAATGCGTGTAATTGTAAGTGAAGTATGTATTTGAGTGAGAGTAAATCAAATGTTTTTCAAAACCCAAACTCCATGCTTACCATCAGACATATTAATCTCGGCTAAAGCCAAAAACGAAATTTGTACAGGCGCAGTTTCGTCCATGTCATCAGTTCCAGACTCTGGTAAAGTCAAATCTGCCCGTCTCAGAATATGAGGAGTTAGTTCCATGGTTTCGTTGTCTTCGAATGTTGGTTCATTTGCATTGTCAGTTCTTGCTTTGCTCGAAGTATTTTTAACAGTAGCAAATTCAACAAATTGTCTCTGTATATCCGATATTTCATGGTAATTCACGTCGTTATACATATCAGGACTAATCAATGGCATCACCACAATGTGTTTAGGTGTAGTATCGTCATTGTCTATCGTCGTATTGTTGATGACTGAAACATTGATAAACAAATATTCAAGAAACCTTTGAAACTGTATTTGAATGTGATAATAATACATAATAAATCCACCTTTTCGCAGGATTAAATATTTAAAAAAAATGTATTTTCTTACCTACTTGGCGAGGTTTATATTTCCAATACACGCAGAAGGACACATTAATTGCAACGAAAATCGCTACTCCCGCTGCTGCTGCTATGATTTTAGTAGAGTCTTTGTTCCATTCTGCTAAAATACATTAAGTACAGCGCTAGTTGTTGAAACAGTATTTCGGTACCATTGTATGAAGTACTTTCTCTTAAAATCCGTATATAATGTTTATTAAAGCACATCCCCCATAGCTTTATTGTGTATTTTGTCCATAACTATAATTACACATTTTGGTTAACGTTATTGATCAATTAAAGTGAATTATGTATTATCAATAATTTAGCACTAACAATTATATAAATTAATATAACTAGTACTGTTTTTAATTTTCGTTTCATATGAATTATCATGATATGATGTTAGTTTTAGTAAGAATACGTGATTTTCCATTAATATTTTGCTGGCCGTTTATCAAGCATTTCACTCATCAGGCAACTATTTAGACATCAAAAATAAAATACAGGCAGACAGGAAAGTATTATTGATAATCCACTCATCATATTAAATTGAATAGTTCTTCCATGGTATTTACCATTTTTATGTCATACATAAAAGGCCCGATGGACTTGTATTATGCATACACGGTTTACAACGAGATTATTCTCAAACAAATATTAAAACGATGTATTATACTCGTAAATAAACTTGTTTATACTTACATTTATCTTGCCCATGCTCAGATTCTACTTTAACTACTGTCTCAGTTTTGACACCAGACGTGGTTGTAAACTTGTTAAATTCTTCTGATGTGACATGGCTGTGACCTTCCTCAGTTAATATATAATAGCATAATACATATATGCCCATAATCAAATAAAGTAATGTAAAGGTAATGTTGGAAGCTTTTAATGTCTTAACCAAGTTTATACATTGGAAACTATTTTATATTTAGAATAATCGCAGCATTCCAATATTGTTCCGGGGAATGTTTGTGAGAACCAATATATGAATGATAACTGCTTTAATATATATATATATATGTATTGAAAATATAAATGTCAAATATGTCTTACCCTCCGCGACTGTTATCACATCTTCTTCTTGTTTAATAGTTTCCGAGACAACGGTTAAACTTGTAATTTTCGCAGGTGTTGTTTCTTCATCGGTCCCTGGCTGCAGACGTGTGATCGTTGTACATTCAATGGTTTCTAAAATGCGCATATTGTAAAATGACAATCTTAACCTACACTTATTACTGAGCCGTTCACTTAAATGGAATATTAAAACATTTGAAAACATTAAGAACCCCACCTACAACGAAAACGCAAAAAGATAGAACAATAATAGTGCTTGCTTCAGCCGGTTTTAAGGAGCTCTTTACCTCATACGTTGCCCAGAGCTATCCATAAAACATATAATTATATAACATTTACCTAATAGGATCACAAACATAGTGTCATCTAATTTAATATTAACAAACGAAAATGTATTACCGAAGTAAAATGTCTACTTCGCCAGCAGGGAAGAACGCTTATAATATCGAGTGCCTCTTTATTTGGGAGATAGGTCAATTGAAAAACATCGTGGCCTAGCAAAAAGCACTAGACACAAGAAACGCACATGCAACAAACTTACGAAAATTAAACTCCACATTGGTGCTGTACTTACATGGCATTATACTTTCCCCACGAAGAAAAATGAATTTGCAGTCATATTTTATCAGTGATAGATGCAGGGACTCTTGCTTGGCACAAGGAGTTGGTGGAAAAACGTTCACATAGCAAGTTGTTGGTGGAAAAGTGTTCCCTATGCGGTGCTTTGTAAATAGTCAGAAATAAGTTTAAGAAACCAAGTGCATTTGCCTCGACCATACAAGCCAATTACAATGGATCATTACCACACATAAAGCAGTTTCTAGACTACAGCGACCTGTCAGATCATATCGAGTCATTATCAATAAAGAAACTTTTTAACTGAACATATTTAATGTTGTTTAAAGCATTTACTTTCCAGACAGAACTTACGACGGAACTAAATATATTAAACAAATCTACTACAAAAAAGGATTCGTCAGTGTCATGCACGTAGTACAATAACATTTATCAAAAACATGTGTGCTAAGAAAGTGCACATATTCAATCCGTTTGAGAAAATATGGAAGCGCAAAACATACTGATCTATGGAAAGAGTGTCGAGACGTTCGGATAACCTGATTAAGTTCCCATCAAAAGGCCATGTTGACCCAATATTGTTTTAAGGCACGGATTCAATCGATAAGAAGCTGCAAGACAGCAGAAATCGGGGCGATGTATAGTATGTTTAAAACAACTTAGTTGACAAGTTTAACACCAGTGTTGACATGTTGTTTCTGAAAAAGCATAGCAGTCCAATAGCAGCACATGAATTATTATTAAATCATCCCTGGATATGTCATTATTTCGTCAACACTAAGTAGATTATTTTAAATTTCATTTAGTCATCCATGATTTAAACAGCACTGGGGCACTAGCTTTATTTAGTCGTCACCTCAAGCATGCGAGCAATGTCCTCATAAGGACTGCACTTATTTGGTCACCTACCTTCAATATGTGTGTCAATTTGCTCCCAAAGATAGAACATGCACTAATAAGAGACGACAAAACACTCAAGATGAGACAAAACACTCAAGATGATTGATGTAAACTGTAAAAAACAAACTCGCATCACTGTCTCATAAAATGCTTCCATCATTTACTTCTGCGGTTGTGCGTTGGTTTATGTATTGGTTTGGTTTGATTTTATTCAGCATACAATAGACAAACGGTCCACGATTATACATGTTCATAACATAGTAAAGTATATGAAGACATGAAAATATTATCAGTATTAATTTCGTAAGTTTGTAAATAAAGTATCAATACATCTTGTGCCAATGGAGATATTTTTGACGCATAGTGTATTTGTTTGAAAATTTAATCGAACAAGTACAATACTTGTAGATGCATAAACGAAAAAAAAATTGGGCTATTCCTACTGTTTGAATAGCTCATTGTATTGAAGCTACATCCGAATTAAGAAATACACTGAATGGTAAAACAAATTACATTACAATTTCCCTTTGCTTGACTTTCAGTGAACATTTTTTCAGACAAATCATTGTTATAAAATATTAATTTATAATATGTTACTTAACCTTTGTATATTCATAATATGAAACTTAATATATTGATATATGTATCTCATTTAAATGATAAAAGTTGTAATTTTCACCATGTGTTACTGTGTTAGTCTATGTGAATAAACTCTGTATGATATAATCAGAACACTCACAATTATTATAGTAATGCTCAATTAAATAGGAACACTCAAATATTACGGCGTTTCTAAGTTCTTTGTTATGGCATAAACCCCCATCACGATTCAAAATCATACATATGGAATGCCTTCTCGAAACTTTTTTTATACTTATTTGGTATGAACTTTTTTTTGAATACGCCCCATCCCCTAAAAGAAAGAGTACGGTAGTAAACCGTTGACATCACTCGTAATTGAGGTAATATTTCTTGTCTTGAAAAAAGCCAATTGCAGCAATGTATCTGAAACCAAACCGCTGTTAATATTTAAGATCGGCAAAATTAATGTAGATTGCGAATGAAGATCGCTAATAAAACTTCTGTTCTGCCAGACCAAACTGCCTTTTCATGACGGGAGGGAATATATAAAACACAGCATTTCAATTTTAATAATCAATTTCGAGTAAACGCTTTGGAACAATCTAAGCTAAACATTCGATTGCTATGTACTTTGAATGGATGTAACAATCACACTTACCATAGACAATTATTCACTGGTTCAAATGAGTACGCTTAATTGTAAACTCAGACATGGTATGTGTATGTGCATATTTCACATGGCTAATACGCTTACCTTGAATGGGAACCGTTACTGGTATGCTAAAATGTGTATTTCCATTTATGAATCTACTACACTGCCATTGGTCACCAGATTTCACAATCATGTCAGCGGATATTTTGCATAAGACACTATTGTCTTCGATGCACGAGCACTGAGTATCAGTAGTTTGCAGGGGAAATAAACGACACTGTTCACTGGAAACAATTTTTACGATATTTTGCTTGTCATCAAAACCATCTTGGGTTCTGTAAAATGTCCAAATTCCATAATTCCCATAACTCATATTGCACGTTACTTCAATGGTCGATCTGCACAATAGTCTAAGGTGGATCAGCGGTATATCGGACTCTGAAACGTATAGTAATTGCTGTTGTATCCTGTGAATCGAATCACATGTATGTAAGATAGCGAGTTACATTTACGAGTGAGATTCTTATCTAAATTGCTTTACAGTTACGTAATATTACTTCAATTCATAGTTGTTTTTTATTTATTACACCATTATTTTATTTCATAACTTACATATCAAATTTATTATTTTAAAGTTGATCTATTTACGTTTTATAATGCAGATATAAGGAGAACGTAGGACTTACGTGCAATAATAGACGAAATTAAAGTGATTGCGCACATTCCAAACACCCGGTTCACGTTCGCCATATTGAACATTGCCTAGTGCAAGCATATAAACTAAGGAGAAGTGAAATTAAAATAAGAATGTATACTTATTTTTTCTTAATTGTTCGGTGAAACCGGCAAAAAGTCTCAAACAATAAATGTGGGAAGTTTGCGGTTTCAAAAATGTTGAATTCAAGGAAGATATATTGAAATTAAAGTTAGTCTTTCCCGTGTTATATGCTGATTATAACTTAAAACTATAAATATGTATATATGTGTGTGTGTGCGTGTGCGTGTGCGTGTGCGTGTGCGTGTGCGTGTGTGTGTGTGTGTGTGTGTGTGTGTGTGTGTGCGTGCGTGCGTGCGTGCGTGTGTGCGTGCGTGCGTGCGTGTGTGGTGTGTGTGAACGTTAAGGTCCGAATTACAAGTTTTGTGTATACTTCAAGGGAGTTCGGCATTAACACTGACAGCATTTTTTTTCTTCAAATATCGACACTCTTTGGAAACACATTGTTATGAGTTTAATCAGGCTACATAAACGTTCCGTTGTTCAATTATATATATCCGTGCGTAACAGCAACTGCACAATAAACGATTCACCAAACAGATAATAGAAATAGTATGTTAGTTCAGCTATCATGGATTTGTTGAGTGAGTCACCATTCTGTTGTGAATTGCACAGGTTACCTACATACTTTAAACCTTCAAATTTGGGCCAAATGTTTTTAATAAGTTTGTTTAGCAGGAGCGAAGTATCATGTTAAAAAATACAAATAAAAATGATGTTGAAGATTTTTTTGGTCTTATCAACACGCGCACAAAAGCGAAAGCACCAATCTGATAAAGTTAATATTAATTTTTGCATTAGAAATTAAGCCAGTCTGAACCCAGCAACACAAATCTGTGAAAACGCGTTAGACATAAGATAATCAACCATAAAAGTAAAGCTCTGTAATGCGAACATACACCATAAGTCACTTAATTCTTCAAAAACATGGCGAGCCCTAGCGTTAATGCAACTCTTAGAAACATTTCTCGCCAATATTGTTGTTATTTATCGCGAATTAAGGAGAGGCATAAAACAGTGTTTAAGTTGTCAAACACGCAGATCAATGGGCTCAATAATTTAAATATTATTATTTAATAAAATTATTTAAATATGTTTAACTGTAAGTTGTAATACTAGTTAGTTACGTAAAAAGTGCTTTGGGGTATGATCCGGTTATGTTGTTCTATTATGGGTGGGTCACAATTTCTTCATATTAAACCATTTATTAATTTATCTCTTATTTATGAAGTGGTTTTGAACTGTTGGCTTTATTAGGCTTATGTTAAGTTGGAAATGCCTATATGATATAATGTAGGGCAATGGCAAGAGTGATATCAATACATAGTATAGTGCAAAGAAGTCTTTGTTCTTACTAACTGCTGTGAATAAATAAAACATTAAACATTAGTTTAACAATGCTAAATCTATAGACAGTGAAGCATGGATACAACTGCTGTACCTCTGCAACACTGACAGGTAAGCATATTGTTTAAATCAACGTGCGCTCTTCGGTAGCGGCGTATATTTTCTGTACTCGTGGTACACTTTGGTACACTTAAAGCGTACCCGGGGTACATTTAAGTAGTACCCGAGCCTACAATGACCAATCGAACTTGAAAAGCTTTTGCGATTAAATAGTATAAACATGTATACATTGTACAGATGCGCTTCGTGCCGAATACGAAAACTATTTTTTTTGGTAATGAATTTTATTTTAGTATAACGAAAAAAAAACAACATATAAATTGCGCGTAATTATAAATCAAGCATACATGCATTTATCTTCACAAGTTTTTTTTCGAACGCATCTTCTTAATATTCATGCTCTACTTTTGCTGTTAATTAATATTAAAACGCAAGCACGCGAAATGGGATTCCCGCTTCGGCTTAAACAAGACGAATGTCATCTTTCAAATTTAGAACTGGGATTTCCAAACAATGCTATTTATAGTAGTATTACGTAATGTTTTAATTAACCGCATATATGATGTAGAGATTTTAATTAATTTTATTTAGTTAAATAATTTTAATCATGCCTGTATCTTACAGGAATATTTTGACTCGTATTGCGAGCGATTTTATGTGAACGAATTTAAGTAATTATTCGATTCAGGTAAATGCCTATTGCTTGCTTATAAATGACTAATTATTGTGTATAATATTGAATGTTTATTTCAACTTACTTAACCATCGTATATCTATGATTATAAATTCATGGATATATATCTTTTTGTAATTTCAAAAACAGCGATGTATATGTATTTAACTGTTTATGTCTATTTCGAAAGTTTCAACTGCTTACTGTTAAAGTCAACAAATTTGGCGATTTTAAAAGCTGTCAGAACCGGATTTTTTTCCTGGGTGCACGATGCGTTGTTGCAAGTGCATAATTTAAATTCTTGTTATCATACCCGTAGCCAGGGGGGGGGGGGGGGGGGGGGGGGGCGGGGGTGCGTTGGGTGCAATCTTTTTTGACGATTAAAATAAATTGTACTATACGATACACCCAACTTTATTTGACGCAAAAATGGTTATTTTCTTTTTCCAGTGAGTCTTTGTATTTTAGCGTTAAAATAATTTTGTATTCAATATGCAAGCAACAGGTCACCATATAATTAATTTCTCGATTAAGTCATTTCCAAGATAGCGCGTGATTTTTATTTACAATTTTAACCGTAGAATTGTTGAAATCAACAGATGTTTTGACAACAAAATTTGGGAAAATCTAAGAAGCCGATCCGCAAAATGGAACTGGAATCTTTGTTATAAATTAATATTTGTTTTCTGTATAATGCAAAATTAAGCTGGCACTCTAATCCGTATAAAATCGATACTTATTTATAGATATTTGTTACTAAATTATTGTTTTGTCACTTTTGTCATCGTTATTAATGTCTGTTAAAGCTATAACTTCAATAGATATCATAACAAAATGATGAAGCCTACCTATTGTGGGTTGAATTTCCAGTCAAATAACCTTTTTTGAAAAATATCTAAATGGCTTGAAAAACAATTTGATTAACTTGAATAAATAATCTTATAAACAGGAAAATATATAATAAATTCATTTTAGATGATTATTAACGGAATTTTATGTCAACTTCCGAAAATGACTGAAATCAAAGGACACCCTTCGACTATTGCCGAAGACTAATGAGTCACTGGTTAATAGCTTTGCATTATACCACGAATTATAACAATGACACATTGTGCACAGCATTTTCGACAGACTGCGTTGTCTTTTTGTTTTATCCCCGTACAACCATTTTCGGATCCCCTAAAGGGTTTTCAAGCAACAAAAATATCAGCTATGCTCAACAGAGTAATTATATGTTGAATGACAAGAAAACAAATCATTTCTACAAAGCAATGTAGCTTTTTATGAAGCTTACCAACACTTTATGGCATCTGTTCTGCTCCAAATACACAACTTTCCACAATGTTATAATTATGTCAAACTTGAAACTAGGAATGTCTTTCTCTTTAACAGTTGTTGTAATGAATTTAAAGCGTTATAACATTTGATCAGGTGGACGTTAACGTTTAATGTCCATTAACTGTGACGGATCTTGAGCATATAATTGGCAAATAAGTACATCTTTATTTTTCAACGTCCTGGTATACCTTGTTAATGACTTTGAGACCATAGGTCCAATAGTTTGTGGTAATAGGGTCTTAATGAAGCCTTAAGTGTTATATGTTTCTGAAATTCGTGTAGAAAAAAGATAACTAATTTGTTAAAAATAGTTAAAAAAAAAATTAAAGTAAACAGTTATGCCATTTTGATTTCTTATTAGTATGATGCATATTAGAGAAGACCCAGTTTGTTAATCAGTGTATGTTGCTCAATACACTATTAGTACGTTTAGAACAATGCTAGGCCTCTGGTACTATCCATAGTGGCAGAAACACAGTTGCTTTCCAAATAATTTGCTCAATGTATGAATTTTAGAATGTTTAAATGGTAAAACACATCAATTTTATCAAGTTTCCAAGATTCCAATAAATAATGATATTTTATACCGTTCTGATTTTACATTCTATAAATGTGTTGTTGCATATGTAAACAAAGTGTGTGCGCGCACACTAGTGTCGGGTTAAACACGGTATAAAATGATGTACATCCGTGAAAGATTTATAAAGGTGGTTATTGAAAAACGTGGTGGGGAATACATGTATTTTATATCATATTCATGTCGATCAATCACTGAGTAAGGTCGATGAAAATGAAATTTCATATAAAAATGCTCTATAACTCCAGTCTCTAAATACAGTTTAAAAGTGACCAGAATGCAGGAGTTTACGTTTCATTTTAACATTTTCTAGGGGGAGGACCTCCAAAACCCCCGATTGCAGGAGGGGGACATCCCCTCCCGCACATACCCCCTTAGCCACTTTTTGCTCAATAACAATCGTCGATTGCAAAAATTCGCACCCCCTTTTCAAAACTAGCTACGGGCCTGGTTATTATAGGCCTATTTTTGTATAATATTGTTTTAGCTAAATCGTTTACAGTAAAAATTAAACTTATTTAATGTTATAAATGATTTATTGTACTTCCGATTTTACGTGCATAATTGAATGTTTACGAGTTTTTCAAGGTTTTCTTAAAATAGCATTAACGTGAAGTTGAAGGTCTGTCTATACATATATCATTAGCAAAACGCCCTTGAGCAAGTGAGCAAGGACAGTTCAGTTAACACAAGGATTTCCTAAGACAAACAGCAAATTTTGTAAAGGCATTCATGAATGGAAAGAAATGTGAGATTGTTTTTTATATTTTTTATTTGTTTATGTGAATTTAGTTTTGTCGGCGTTGATAGACTTAAATCGTAAATAATAAAGTAAGTGAGTTTAGAGGCATTTGCGTTTGCTGTTGCGTTTTTTTATGTGTATTTCTGCGTATCTTTTTGCCTTGAATCGGACTTAATACATATATTCCAAAATTACGGGTGTGATGGATTGTTCAACTTTGTTTTCATCGTTTTACGTACACGAATGATAATATGGCAGCATTTATAGCAGTACTTTCTGATTAATTGTGAAAAAGAAATTAAGCGCATAAATCGAAAGTAGGAATTTCCCAACCGTTTGCAATATAAACACTACAGTATCTACATGATTTATGTTGTTTTAGTTTATTATCAATAGTTTGATATTCAGTATTTTTGTTGTTAAGTTAGCCGATCAAGATTGGTATGTTTAATTGTTAAAATATAGGTACAAAAATGAATTGAAAGGAGGAAACTTCCAGCTATATGCTATATATAAACACTTCATGCAGGACAAACTTCGATATAGCTAAACTTATATGTTATTGTCAATAATGCATTTTGTTTTTAATTTTTGATTTTGTAAATAGTAAGCAAGCCAGATTATATTTTGGTTTATGAAATGTAAAATAACAAATTTATGCTTTATATAACATAAAATAACGTGTACTAATTATTTATTTTTTTCGCATTAACAACAATAGTTCAGTCATATCAAGGAGGTCAGTTAACTAACTCACACTCGTCCTGGTCTAGCTTGTAAAGTTCTGAAAGCATAAACGTATACCAGTATCAAACGACTGTCCGACTTGACTAACAGTTAGGGGGAGATTGGTCATTGACTAATAAGCACACACATTTAATTAACTGGCCTCGCAATAGAACTCGTGATCATCGGATTTCTAGTCAAGCATTCTGGCATGTCAGCTAGCCGGCCTAACTGTATCTGTGTCAATATAAACTTTTTACATACCAAGTACGTAAATTATCACTAAATATGCATACAAAATGTTGATAATAATGTTGAAGAATCAATTGCATTTGGGCAAATAAATTTATATTTCTGCTAAGCACATCGAATAATCACTCGGGTCACAATAGTCGTTTAGCCGAACAAATCTTCAACATTACAAATCCCCGTAAGCCTGCGTGTGCATCCATCCACTTTACAATATAATAAGATAAAGTGGCTCTTTAAATGTGGTTTGCGTAAAATTAACTTTAACTTTTTTACTTCATGTACAGATTGATTAAGTTATTAATGAAAGTGTATTTCTTAATCCTAAGACAATAAGTTGTGTACTTTCGTTTCATTTTTATATTGATTTCCATATCACATGTTCACATGAATTGTCACCGGATGATTGCTTAGGATCGGGACTAGTTCGTGGCAGTCTGTATTGGTATACCGTACCATTTGGGTCAAACGTACAAATAAGCCGACAGCTAAAAATAGATATCACCACGGTGAAAAAATTAATTGTCGTCATCCTTGTGTCCGAAGATTAAAATTACAAAACTCATGGTTTGAACGCCAATGTTCTACAGTTACCTATGGAGGCAGATATCTTGATAACTTCGCAGTAAATATTCGCCGATTTGCCGATTTGCCGTTTTGCAAGACGCTATTTAATTGGTCAGTCTTATTTAGCTCTTATCAAACTCTTTGGGTCAGACAAAGTATCACCGCAGTTATAAATATATCACCGCAGTGATATCTATTTTTAGCTTTGGCGTATATGTACTTTTGACCAGAGGGTACGTAATTATTGGTCCATAGCATGCCATACAACATAGTTGTACCAATAAATCAGTGACATGCTTAAAGTATGTTCACTGATCGAAGAATCGTTCCATAACCTTGCTTAACCGTAGTCGAACGTTCTGATCGATCCGTTTTGTTTCCGATTAAAACAATATTTATCCATACGTTTTTGTAGGTGCGAATTTATTAAGTGTGTTTTCGGTCTGTTACGGCCAATACGTACGCGTGCGGTTTAAACAATTCCTCTCTGATGATGCGGCACGGTGAATTACAATTGGTCTGGGAATAGGACGATCTTATAATGATGACATAAGAATAGATAGCTAGGTTTCTAAAATATATTTAAGTTTAACCTCGGTGGAAACATTTTAAACGAGTCATAGTACTAAGCTTATATTTCAAACAGTTGGCAGTTAATATTTGGAACAGTAGATATATATGTTAGGAACAAAGGGTATATATTGTTTGGAACTGTAGGGATATAATGTATGGAACAGCAAGTAGCTTATGTTTGGAAAAGTAGGTGGCTAATGTTTGGAACAGAAGAAAAGTTATATTTTGAAGAAAACGTATCCAGCGAATGAACAGTCTTCTATCAAATATATTCGTTTGGTTAACATTTTTAATACGAGAATTCATATGCACTTTCGTCAAACAAAATATAATTAACAATACAGTAAAAATCTCGTTGTATGGCCTTTCCGTATTCCCCTTTAACTGAAACACTACCTGCCTGCTCTATTCGCATACTGTGCGCTTGATTTGTTCTTTAAGATACACACACGGAACAATTTTATTCACGGTTACTAGAAGGTCATAATAACGTTGGATTAAAAGAGACACTCATTTAAAGATCAATTTTGGTTAGAAAAATATTAATGGAAATACAACCAGAGCTGAAAGCTTTAGAGATTTTGAGAAATAAGACCGTGGTTTTCATATTTAAAAAGAAACAGGCATATATCTTATTGAAAGCGAGCAATGGTTCAAAGTTAAGTGCGTTCAGAGTATTAACTTAGTATTACATTTTGTTTAACATATACCATTTACTTTTGTTGTAAAATGCCAATGGTTACACATATACTCATTGCAAAGTTAGTCAAGGATTTAATTGTAAAACAAATAAATGTGAAAAATTAGCCAACCATTAATTACTAAGTAAATCTTCTCATTGATTTTGGTGCCAGTGCCGTAAAATGTTTAATACAATGCAGATTGCATAACAGTGTATTCGTTCAATTATTACAGATAAGTCGTGAACATTTTGGTTAGCAGAACTGTTTTCAAGATTCGTCTGAAAGGAGCTACATTGATCTACTGATTAAAGGCGGTAAGTGTGTTGTTCTATATTTTCATACATATTTTGTATATAGTTTGTAGCCCAAAATTAATGATATATCAATTGAAGTTCGCGATGATCATAGTAGTACGAATGCCAACATATTTTCACTCAATTGTTTTCAAATATACGTGTACAACAACGGTATTTACATATTGTGTTATTGCAATTATTATGGGTCATACTTATGAGCAATGTCTTAAAGACCGACTTTCGTGTGGAAAGCTAATTCATTTCAGTTTTCGAAAACACATGCAATGTAAAAAGGATAAATACATCGTCATGTCAAAAAAGTGAACAAAAACAATCAAGACTTAAGATTACTCAACATTTTTCCGTTACAAAACCTGAGTTAAAATCAAAGCGCTGTAGGCGCTGAAGGCATGGGGCTAGGTTTAGTGTGACGTAAAATGCATTTAGGATGTTCGTCTACATAGGCGGTGAAGATATACAACAACAAAAATATGGCCGCAAAAAACTGTTATTGTTGGCGTAAAATAAATCACTTTCAATAGCCTAAAATAGCTTTCTATTACATAATTTACAGATCAGGAAAACACTCATACTTCCTTTGTAATGTGTATACAAAAGAAAATCCACTTAAGCCCAAGTCTCACTTTTGCCGGTAGAGCCCCGATCCATCCCGGTTTGCTAACACCAGTCGACCGGCGAGGACGGGAATGATTCGTAGATGTTTTTTAACGCAGTCACACTATTTCCCGGTGCTGCCCCGGTTGAAGCCGGTCAACAGCCCGGCAGAATCCCGGTCAACCCGGACTGGCTACGGTTTATCCCGGTGAAGCCCCGGTAGTGCCCCGGTGAAAGCCGGCAGCGTCCCGGCAAAGCCCCGGTTGTCGCCGGTAGTGCCCCGGTTGAGCCCCGGTGAAAGCCGGTAGCGTCCCGGCAGAGCCCCGGTATATCGTAACACCGCCGGCACTCATCGTGTCTATACCGGCATCAGACCCCGACAGAGCTACGGCAACGTCCTGGTTTCACCCCGGTTGTCGCTGGTAATGCCCCGGCGGAGCCCCGGTGAATGCCGGTGGCGTTCCGGCAGAGCGCCGGTTTTTTATATTGCGTAGCTATATCGGGACTCTAACGGCATTCACCGGGGCGTTGCCGTAGCTCTGTCGGGATCTGTATGGGCCCCGGTGGAACTACGGTGCCATCCCGGTTGTTCCCGATGCCGTTCCGGTTGTTTCCGGTGCCGCGCCGGTCGTTTCCGGTCCTTCCCGGTGACTCCCGGTTCATTCCGGAGGTATTAAACATTTTAATACTTTCCCGGTAGAGCCCCGGATTTCCCCGGTTCATCCCGGTCATCCCAAATGGAGCCCCGGCTCATCCCGGTAGAATCCCGGTTCATCCCAGTAGATCCCGGATCACGCACCGAGGCTCCGCCGGCATCATAGTGAGACTGGGCCTTTACCCTGATAAAGAACGGTTTACAGATTTTGTACGTTGTCTCACGTAGAACTTTTCGCGCTCGATTTGCGCGCTCGATCTGCGCAGTGAAATATCATTTCCGGTAACTTCGTATATTTCCGAAAATGATCATGAATATTTGTTGTTGTTGTTTTCATTTCCTTTTATCTTTAATGTCTCGTTAACGCAAAATAAAAGAACAGTATCTTAAAATATGTTTATAAATACCAAATGTAATGTCTTAAAAAATGTATCAGACAAAAATTCTTCTTATTTTCTTCCTCACTTCGTTCGTCCAAAAATAAATTAATTCTTTGCTTACTAGCAAACAAATGACAACAAACATTACAACACACACCAAATGTAGAAAGCGGTCCGCTTTTATCGAATTAACAAAGAAGAAACTTAAGTATGTAAATAACGTTAGCCAAACATAAAAAACAATACACATTATCAAATCCCTAAACTTTTTGATACTGTTTATTTATTTTCTACACTGAAATGAACATTCTACTTCCCTGCTGAGCAACGACTGCTCCACAGTCGATGTATTGCTGAAATTCCCCGACAAAACTTCTTGATTTTCCGACATTTTTCCAACACAATATCAAACTTAAAACAAATATATTGAACCACAACGTGTGTTGTCTCCTGTGAGCGGACCTCGAATGACGCTATATCCGCCAGAACTCACGAAAGTCCCGTGCATTAGTAAACACGCTTGTTTATTGAACTGTGACGAAAAGAATAGATATTACTGTCTCCGTAGACACTCGTATCGTTTCGGCCTAGACCGTCAAGTGAGGAACTTATTCTCGCATGAATATGCAAACAATAATAAAAACTATGTCGTAACCAATGCTTAGCAATTTTGCTTCAATAATATTTTTTTACACGTTTTATGACACTGTCATGTTATATAGTGATGTTCTGTATTTACAAGGCGGGTTTTTGAGATCTGCGAATAACTTCTTTGATTGCGCATGAATGACCGCCAAGTGGTTAATCGGACTTTTGGGAATTCATTCATTCGTGGGTTTTGGCAACTGATCGGAGCAATCTCACGGGGGTAATGTGAAAATCGTCAGATTTCCGATTTATCTGACAGATCTCACGATCTGACAATATTCACGCTACACCTGTAGCTATTTCGTTTCCGTAGAGATAGCTTATGTCGTCCGTTTGTAAGCTCAAATTTGATTGGCTGACGGGTTCAATGGCTTATTCTAAAAATAAATGCAGCTCGAGCTGCTCGAGCAGCATTTAAATGCTGCTCGACCAGTATATTGCTGCTCGAGCAGCAATATGCTGCTCAAGCAGCATTTAAACGCTACTCGAGCAGCATTTTTAGTTGCTCGAGCAGAAGTTAAAGTTTCGACCCCTTTGCGAGATAGAAATGTGTATCATTACTATGGGCTTAGGGCTTCGCCGCAGGCCAAAAACAATAAAATTGTTTATTACCTGATGCTTACTCGTCGAAAAAGAAATGTTGCAATGTTTCAAACTGTTACCGGTGAATATGTCGAATTATTATACCTCACTTTTATTAACAATGCTAAACTCCTATAGGCCATCGTGACATAGAAATACTGTCAGACCCAGCGGAATTAAATTTACTGTCCAAAATACACTGTATCCCGCTGCCATAGTAATCACGTGCCACCAGCGGGAAAAAAAAATACTGGCAAAAAAATACTGTATCCCGCTGCCTTAGCAATCACGTGTGGAAGGTGCGAAAATTATACTGTCCCATTCGCGCATGCGCAGTACGCAGTTTTGCATTTCCGTTGTATTTGGATAATTAAAATATCGATTGCAGCTGAAACTGTGCTGTAGAATAGATTAATGCCATTATTTAAGCTTTGACAGGAGTCATGAAAAATCAATTTAGTCACAATTTGCTCTTTTTTCTATTTTTGAAATTTGATCAGGTAATAAAACACGTATTTGATGGATGCTTTGTGGACAGTAAAAACTGATGTCCCTCGGTATCAGGGCATCCCTGACATAACTGTATATCATTACATTTTCAGAATATGTGGACCGCGTTCTTCGGGCTCTTCGTGACTTTCCTTACATTAGGTAAACCACATACATATCAAACTGATCAGACTGATCGGATAGTTTTTGTTACAATGTTTCTTTTTTTAAATGATTACATAAACACTTTTAAGCGCTTATGAAATTAACGTATGCCTGTCAATATTCACTTAATCACTAATAAGACAGTGTTTAACACGAGAAGAACAGCTATCACACAATCACTGAAGTAGAGTAAATCATATGTGTGTTATATTTTTTTCAGAATGTACACCCGTTTCCGGCAACGTCCAGGTCGTTAAAAGAAAGAAAACGGCCATTGAATGTTCCTCAAACTCTGATATCTCATTCAAATTTTATAGCAACGTGTTAAAGAAGTCTTTAACGATTGCAGAATGTGATTTTCACAGAAAATCATGTGCGTTATTGACAACTCTTCATACACATGCATACGATATTTCGTACACTGGGCGTGGTGGTATCCTGGTGATAAGAGATATAGAGGAAGAAATCATTGGAACTTATCAATGCTTTGACACGTATAATCCTCAGAATTTAGTGAGCACGTACATAACACCGTCGGAATATACAGCCACAAAGGACAATAATTTAAGTGTCCCAATTATTACTACTGGTACATACATTTTTATTATAGTAAGGCATGAAATGCATTCAGCGGTGTTTTGTTTGTCAGTTTGTGACTAGTTAATTATGCTGTACTGAATGTTCAAATGGTTCAAACTGTAGAAGTTTACAGTGAACGTGTAAAATGTTATGTTTTTCAATTCGGATGAGACACAGTTTTACATACGTATTGCGCTAACGTTAATAATCAAACCATGTATATCGAAATATGTCAAATAAGTAAATTGTTTACTTGATATTATAATGGTCATCGTCGTTCAAACAGAACAACTTCAAATATTCTTAATCAGTGATTTCTGTAATTTACTTAATTTAATTTCAGAGCCACGGCTTCGGAATGAATCTGGGCATATCGTGTTAGGCGTCTTGAGGGATAAGACCATAGAATGCTCTTCCAATGTGGATATAACTTTTAGATTTATGCATAATACAGCAAACGCCTCAGTAACATTTGCAGAATGTGATTTATCGAAGAAAGCATGCACTATATCGAAAGCAAGTTTTCACAACAAATACAATCTGTCTTACACAGGAATCGGAGGAGTTTTGCATATCAACAGTCTGAACAATGAATCATTTGGAACATATATATGTTGTGCAACGTATAATCCAAGTATCTTCGTCAGTATTGACATGATTGCACATATTATGGAGTCAGCGGATAACACTTATAATGTAACTGTACTGCGCGAGAATAATACAGGTAAATAGTATTCAAGTTATTCGCAAGCGTTATGTATGTTCTTGCTTATTATTTACGTATATATGCTATGCACGATTCGCGGTCACAAGCCTTTAACTATTTAATGAAACAAAACTTTAAATTAACTAAAATTTGATTAAAATATTAATAATCTACAATAATGGTGGTATAGTTGCTAACCTTGTAAAAGTGTAAAACTAATATTTTAGAAATCCATTGGGAGAAAGGCGGAACACATAACTCTTCACCAACATTGACAATTGCCCTTTCTATATGCGGTGCTCTAGTAATTATTGGACTCGTATGCGGCATAGTCTGGTGTAGGAGGAAAGGTACGTTTATGTTTCTTCAATCATCTAAACGCAGGATTCCCGATGTCATTATCTCAATGTGTAATTATGATTGATTAATGTTATAAGGTACTTATAATAATATTACAGAAAACAAGTTATATTTGTGTATTGATACTACAAAGTTTTTGTACAAGTTTTGAGCCCCAATGCAATGCTTGAAAAAGGACGTCCCAAGGCGGAGAACCCAATTGTAGTCATTTGTGTTTTTGTTGTGAATAGTTTAATTCTGTGTCTTAATTTATGGCGTTTAGTCTTTTGCCTTGAAAACATGACCTGTAAGTAATGATTAAAATAATTTTATGGGGTATTCAACTAGAGTTTATGTTTGTTTTTATTTGACATTGGCATTTTTATTTACTATGTTTTTATCTTTCAGCTTTCCTCTTCTTTTTCTCTGACCCAGAAAATATGGAAATGGTAATATACTTCTAAATGAGTCTCGTAGCAATGATGAGTACACGTAAATCTACAACTATTATTATAGTTTTCCGGAGGGCGTTGTTATCATCGATACATTTTACTGTTTCAATTAATATCAATTGCGCATTATTTCAGTTACGTGTTCGGTACGACAATGAAGGTTCAATTAGTTTAAATCATGTTAAATCTGGTATCTAAATGTATTCAGTTCAAACATATGTGTTTATGTCTTAAGCATTTGTACGTGAATTGTTTATGCAGTTTGCTCCAACCAAGTGTTCAAATGCCACAGCTACATATCAGAATGAAGATACTACAAATACTGTAAGTAACACGCTTGGTTTTTCTAAACTGTATATTTGACATTTTAAAGTGATTGTTCTTGGTTATATATATTCCACTTTTCTTGTGTGATGATTTATTACAGAGTTCAGAGACAGCATCAATAACATCACCATATGTATATTAGGTACAATCTACTTTCCTTAAACAAGAACATGTCCATTCTGTCATCCATTCCTCATTGATGACCACAAGTATGTATGAATCCATGTTTGTATCACAATAAAACCACATCTCGTCATTATAATAAACATAAATAACAATTAAGTAAAGTTGAAATAACTTAACTTTTCTCAATCGTTTGTTGTCGTGATAATGTATAAACTAATATATAAAATTGTATGCGCCAAGCTTGCGCCCTACTTAAGAAATCCCCACATATGCAATGTATGTTCCATTTTGGGTCAGCTTTATTTGTTTAATAATATATGAATTCTTAACTAACCATTATGGCTGTAAGGTAGCAACCTACAATAGAGCTCACTATAACGTTTTTCCGCTAATTTTCGTAATTGCGGTATACGCACACGTAGTTGCAGGCAACTACATGCAATTTATATTATTGTGAAAATTAAATAAAATTTGATGTGAAATAAAATGAATAGAATTTTTTCGCAAGACTTTTGGTATTAATGTATCATGCGTGTTGTATTACGTCATTAAATGCACATTTATTATCATATATACTTTTGGAACGACTACAAGCTTAATAATATTCGCTTGTGGTCCCGTCTGTTATAAATATGCCGACCAGTTTTCTTCAGTTGGCTCGGTTCTTATCGTATCTCTCCGGCTGTACCCACGTCCTGCCAATCTACTTGGCGTCTGACTCCAGGTCTCGGCATCAGGAGTCTATTTCTCTTCCATGCATTGTCGTTTTGAATGAAAGCTTGCGAAAAGCGTAGCCTATCCATTTACAGCCTCTCTGAAAGATGTGTTTTTTAATGGTTTACTGATGTGTTCTTCCCCATAATTATATGACGGGGATTTTGTCTTGAGGATCTTACTACAGAAGGTATTAATGAAGACTTGGATTTTCTTCACAGTGGTGACGTTGGTTCTCCACGGTTTTCTTTACTCAATAGAATGGTATTGGCTTCACAATGGTATTAAGGAGCCTGATCGTCGTGCGTTGTGGTGCCTATCTCGTTGGATACCCAGATGTTCTTCAGCTGATTGACGGCTGCTCGTGCTTTACCGATGCAGGTTCTTACGTCTGCATCCGTTTCTCCTTGGTTGTCCAAGATGCGGCCGAGATAAATGAAGATTCTCACCTCTTCCAGCGTTTCTCCTCTTATGATATTTGTTTCGTTAGATGCATTGGTCGGGAACACCTTCCCACTGTTGGTAAGGGCCAGTCAAGCTTAGTTGTCCGAAATGATGTTGGTCTTTTCTTGCAGCTGTTGATGTGAGATAGAAGAGCCATGTCGTCAGCATTGTCGATGTCGTTAAACTGTTTCCAAAGTATCCGCTGGATTCCGTTTCGCTTCAAGTTAGTCGAGGTCTTTATAAACCAGTCTATAACTATCCAGAGCAGAAAAGGTGAGAGTATGCAACCTTGCATCACTTCATTTTTTACCTCGGTGGCGCCGGTGAGCTTTGTGCAAATAACGATTCTGCATCCCTTCAAAATACTTCCTTATGATATTGGTGATCTTTTCTCGCACTCCGTAGTGTCTCAAGAGTCTTCAGAGGGATTTCCGGTCAACGCCGTCGAAAGCCTTTTCATAGTTGATTAAGTTTAAGAAGAGGCGCGAGTTCCACTCCAGGAATTGTTTCAGAGAGTCGCGCTTGGTTGCGATCTGATCTGTACAGGATATCTCCTTTCGTAAGCCGGCTTTTTGCTCACAGAAGAGCTTCTACTTCTGCCCTTCGTCGATTATTATCAATCCTCCATTTTTGTCCTTTACTTGCATCTCTCGTTTGGCAAACTGTCCTGATATTCTCTTGATGATAGAGTACTGCTCGGGTGGGCTGCTTCGTTTGATTCTATTGAGAGCGACAACAGATATTTCTTGATGTCTGCCTTTATACTCCGCTGGAAGGTCGTATTTGCTTATGTTTATTCTTCTTGTGCTTTTGATTTTGCTTCTTTTGTGTTCCATTGTTTAACTCTTTTTAGCGTTTCTGCTGATATCCTTTTCTTGTGTGTGTACGACATTGGGCCCAGTACATGTTTGCATGTTGAAATCACTGCATTTGTCACTTTCTGCAAATTCTGCAAAATCGTCTCTTCTTCAAGCAACTCCTCTAACACATGGAACTTTTTGAGAGACTGACATCCAACTATACTTGCCTTTCGGCGTCTTTCAGCATACCGATATTTTAACGCTGACATAGCTGGACTTCCTTTCTCAATTCTTCTGCAGCTTCAGTTTCTATCGACAAGGAGATGATTTTGCGATGCAACGCCTGCTTATCGCTTTACGCGAAGATCCTGAAGAGAGTTACGACTTTTCCTCTATATGGTTGATCTGGCACTCCTTTAACAGGACTGGTGGCAACAAAATTGTGTATTTCTGTTATTGAAAACATTGTCAGTGTACTTGTGGCGCAAAGGTTAGTGAATCTATCATCTCACAAATCCTTCTTCCTAATTGCCGGTTGCCACTGTCGATTTTCGTTTAGAAATTACCCATTACAATTATGATTTTCCTCTTTGGTCTGTCTTGTATCATGGATGACTTTCTGTTGTCCTTCTCCCCATCCCTGTCGTTCGTCGTGGCGAAGTCCTTGCTTATGTCCATGTTGATCATCTTCTTTCTTGTATGGAAACAGGCTGTTTTGATCTATGGTGCGTGCGCCTCCAACCCAATGAGCGCTATATGTGTCGACTTTGAAAGCATTTCGGCTACTTTCTGGGTGTGTGCTGCACCCTTCTGATCATAACCAGAGAACAGCAGTTACTCGCCGGAAGTGAAAGAGTCTGCCATGAAACTTTCTATCTTGAACTTGCTGAATCCAACTAAAGTGAGGTTGGCCTTACTAATCATACATCCACTGTTTATACTTCCGGTATCGTTCATTGTTTGGACAATCCATGTACCGATGGTAGCGGTGATCTTGGTGGTCATGGTGGATAAGATGGTCTTTGGCCAAACGGTTTCGAGCTGACTTTGTATTTCACCGCCCGGCATCATAAACCTTCCAGCTGAAGGTCCAGAAGTTGGTCATTCGTATCCCAGGTCCGCGACGCCTGTCTAAATGCTGTTTGTGTTTTGGGATCTAGCGGCGTTTTCACAGGATATGGTAGCTAGCCCTACGCTCAACCCTCCTCTTTTCAGCCGGACTTGGGACCGTCCTTTGTAGAGTTTTTAGCGTAATACCTTTCTTTATTTAATGCTTGGTGCTTGGAAAATAATTCCTGATGTAATTTCAGATAAGCCTGACTAAGGACTACTGTTTGAAATTTAAATTGGATTCGAATTAGATTGTATTGTCATATTGATCACATAATATAATCAAATGAGTGAAGACTAATTCCAGTCAATGTTTATGCCAACATTAATGCTCACAAATGCTCATCAAAATTATGAGTAAATTGCAAAACGTTACAAACAATTTTTTAATGCCTCATCACTTCATACGACTTTGACTTCTTAAGTCGTAGTGAACCTAGTGACTTTTAGTCAATGCCTCGAAGGTACTAATCATATTTACAATGCGTTTGGAGCTGGTTATCATTGTGCGAAAGTAATGTTCAAATCTAGAGAAGTTGTATGTATACTTTTAAGATTCAGTGTTAGTAATTTCCAGTCGAAATTCCCGAATTCAGTCTCGTTAACAAATCGGAAAAAATAGAGAAAAACAATTAATACCTATCATTTACCATATTTAGAACAATCGTTCAATGTACAGCTTTGATAGTCGTGCATCTTAAGAAGCATATTTAAATATGTACATTCCGTCATCTCAAACACATAACTATCGCATGGTCTGTTGAACACAGAAAGGTACACACGTCCATTATGTTTTTATTGAGATTAACATGTGTTGATTAATCTTTGACACCAACTCTTTCCGATGTTGAAAAATACAAGATAAAAGCAAGGCGTAACGGCCTTGCGACAATAACGAATTATTTGCCTTCTAGCTGTTTGGCCAGTAGCAGTAGTTTGAAATAAACGGCGCATTCATTGTAATTAAATATGGCGCTGACAAGTGGATTTATTTAACCAAAATACTACGCATACATTAGAAAATGTGAATATATCATTATATTTTTTCTCATTTTCCTTAGAACATAATTCACGGTTATACTCCGAAAGGATACACATATCCTATATTTGTATATCAGTGTTTGATGGAAACGACCGCATGTAGATTAACTGTATTATTCTATGCATACTAAAGTTAAAAATCAATTGTTAAGTATGCATAAGCTTATACAAATGTAAAACAAATGTTGGAAAAATATAAATGTGGTTATATTAAAGGTGTATTTATTATTGATATACATGATTTTATTTGGATTTGAAGGGTACAGATGATCGTACTATATGTTAAAAGACAGGTGCACATTTTTGGGAGCTCGAAAAACTTATTGAGTTAAATATATACTCTAAAATAATACAGACATTTGTTCATACATAAACTTGCCAAACGTGTGTTCATGAAACAGATTTACCTTTTCCAATTATTACTCCACAGTTTCTTAAAGCGAGTGTATACGATTTTGTCAAATATAAATGAATTTATATAAGATGTGTAAAAAACTTATTATATATATCTTTCAATATAAAATAAAATAAAAGTTCAGAAGAACATGTGTTGAAAAATGCGAAATAAGCCAGATATTTAATTTTGAAATCGAAAACGGCTGTACAGTCGAATTCGCCAGCATGTATATCATTCATGTACGATGTGAATCTAAACTAAGTTTAACGGTTCATTTTGAATTTCTGCAACGATATTTATTCATACGACACACGAACACTAACTCTGGTCCTAATAAAAAGACGAATGCTTCAGTTATTGTAGGAAAATATGTTCGTCACAATCGACTCGGGGCGCTAATTTGTCTTTGCTGCATTTTATGAAATTGGTATTTAATGTATATTTTTTCTTGCCTATTTTGTGTTATTGTAACATAAATTATCAATTTATTATAATTAAACACATACTAAAAGTCGTATATACTCGCTTTAAAAATAGAAAATACAAAAAAGTCTACGTCAAATTATAATAAGGTTCACAGCAAGATAAATATATATTAATTGATTTCACTTATGTATCAGTAATTTAAGATTTATTATTTTTCAATGATATTGGAATTTTAGTCCGCGCCATTACTGGAGGTAACTGACAATACACCGAATGGCGACAGCACACATCCAATTACACAACCTGATGACTTGGACCAATTTGTAAGTATTCAAAAATGATAGCTTTCATTTTAGCAGTGCGAAATAAGTTGAAGGGCTATTTATTAGCAATTTCATACTTTTGCGCGTCGATTGAATATTTATTACACGTGTCTTGTGTCATGTTTTGAAGTTAATGACGGTACAATGAGTTTATTATACATCTCATGATGTTCATTGATCAGAATCACGAACACATCCGTTACGATTGCCCGATTCCTCTTACATTCCTGATTAATGTATGTTACTTAAGCTTAAAATAGATTGTAAAAACTTAAAATCAAACGATCTTTTCTCTAAAACTTTAAGGCACAGGGTTTAAATAGTTTTTGTGTAACGCCTTGTAGTGGTCCGCAACTAATATTGTTCAAGCCACCCAAACTTGCTTCGCCCCTGGATCACGCGATTGAAATCGACTTATATTATAACTAAGTTAAACAAACATCTTATATTATAACTAACTTAAACAATCATGTTCTCTGAACTCGCAAGGATCAGCTGATTTATATTTTGTTCCTTATATAGTAATGTAGTCTTCTACTAAGCTTGTTCAAATCATTACCCTAGGGTCAAAACTAGCCTAGACCCGACGTTTCGAATTATCTACTTATCATTATATATACAATATTAAACTAGTATTTTGTCTGAAACCGCAAAGGTCAGATTTTAATATTGGGTGGTAAACATAGAACTTTTGCTATGTACTAAGTTCAAAACTGCCCGCGCCCCATTGACAATCTTGTTTGAGACAGAAAAAAATCGAGGTTTGATGTTTGGTTTGTTATACCGTATAGTGGTTCCATAATATATTTTTTTAAATCATGCCCCTGAGGTAAACACTTTCACCGCTATAATTCACATGAATTATATAATTGTGTAGTAATAACGCAATTAACAGGGTTTAATATTTGGCGTATATTTTTTTTATAGTTTTCATCTACTAAAATTGTTCAATTCAGATGTTATACAGAACACACCTTAAGCATTATACTCTGATCTCTTAACTTAAAATTTGGGTTGTAACATTTGACAGAGATCTAGTACAAAATGTGTCTAGTTTCTTCCCCGAGGGTCAATACTTGTCAGGACCATCTTTTTTGTATAGTGGTATGTTGTAAACAACATAAAAACTATTCTCCTCCAAATAATCGGAGGATTAATATTAAGTTTTATAATATCGTTTAGTTGTCATCTACACAGTTTGTACAAATCATCATCCTGGTATTACTGGCCAGGTCCTGTGCGACATGATTTATATTTAATAATATAGCTAATAACTTAAAACAATGTTATCTGAAACCGCTATTCATAGAGCTTTGATAGTTGGTGTGCAACATCAGATAGTGGTCATTTACAATTGTTGTTCAAGTAATGTCCCTCTGGTCAAAGCATGCCACACACCAGGGTCAATATGATCTTTAAAAACTTGTATTGTTAATTTCAGAAAAAATGTTCTGGTCTGAAAACACAAAACAACTGGTTTAATATTTGGTGTGTAACATTGTATAGTGAACTTGTATAACGCTGTTAAAATATTTCCTCTGGGATCACAACTGTCAAAGCTCCAAGGATTACAATATTGTTATCGACTTACATTGTAAAACAATTGTAAACATATTATCCGAAACAGAAAGACCAATAGATAGCAATTTACCACATAATTATCTCCTTCAAATTAAAAAAAATCCCCCTAGGTTACAATTGGCCCTACCTCGGGCTGTGAGGTTGTTTCATATTAAATGATATAAAACTAGAGTTTAAAACAATTCTCAGAAACCAAAACGCACACAGCTTTGAAATTCGGTATGTTACACCAGATTGTGGTATTTTATAAAGATTGTGGGAATCAAGACTCTTGGTTCGAAACTTGCCATGCCCTAAACCACTAGTGAGCGGTTTTGTGCCATGTTGACATTGAACGTAATAGCTTTATAATTAAAACACCTGATTTAAATTACACCCAATATTCGAAGATAATTAATAATAGTTATTTGAAACCCAGAACAATTATTGTCTGTGTGTTTTGTAACCCGTTCAATGCAATAATATATTGTGAAGATTTAATAGTAATGCAATTCCATATATTTATCAAACGGAAGTGTATGTATTTATGTTATACGCAGCTCACTGATGCAGCGCAAGACGTTAGAGTTGTTGCTGCCATCGAACTTGGTACAACACACAGTGGGTATGCCTATTCGTTCTCTAACGATCCAAACAACGTGGTTATCAACAAGAACTGGTTATCTGGCGGCTTATATAGCTTTACAGCAACTAAAACTCCGACAATTGTTCTTCTTGACAACAATGGTGAATTTCACTCATTTGGATACGATGCGGAAGCACACTTTCTTTCGCTAGCGCATGAAAATAAGCACAGAGGCTGGAGATTGTTCAGTCGTTTTAAAATGGTACTGCATGATTACAAGGTACGATTACTCGGAAAAGGTAGATCATTAGAATAATTCAATTCAACACAGTAACTAAAAAACTTATTCTTTGTCAAAATCTGCATTTCAAAATTCAAATATAGTTTTATATGAACGATTTCATACTGTGTTATATATAGTGTTGTTAAGTTTCGATTGAGACTTGTTGACATATTTTCCCTTCGTTATTTCAACCTTTCTTTATTTGACATCTCCATATAAAGCAACAACAACAAAACACAAAGCTGTAAACACTGCGTAATAGCAACCATCTGTGGTGATCCATATCTTATCAGCCAAGCACACGAACTTCGAGTTACTGTAAAAGGATCATCGATTTACTGCACAAATGAGTGATGACTTTTTTGCTAAATTGAAACTTTACAGTTTACAACTTTTTTGTACCAAAAAATAATCTTTTTGCAATAGCATCGCATTATCTTTATGAGCAAACATGAATGTAGTAGTGACGATTTTAATAATTATTTCAAATGAATAAATTGTCAAAAATTAAACCAGGCTGAGTCAAATTTAATTGAAGGTATAACTATACAGGAAGCCTCAACAGTTTTACAAATATGTCAAATAATAAAAGCCCAGGA
>NC_068359.1:10792311-10922209 GCF_020536995.1 Dreissena polymorpha | reverse complement strand
TTTATTACGTTATAATGCGTTTGTTTTTCGATATTAACGTGTTTATTGCATAGAAACGCCTTTTTTGCGTTAATACATGTTTGCACTATTTTATTTAAAGTTTAAGTGGTTTTTATAGGCTTTCGTAGAAAGAGCAATTGTCAGTGCTAGATAAAGTCCACAAGCATGAAAAGCAATTCCAGTCAATTCTGATAGTTTCCCGATCAGGAAATTTTGGTTTCTAATTCGGGAAACCACTGACATTAACATTTTTACGTAGATCATACAAAGTTCGCAACTTAGAAAACCATGACTTAAACAAAATGTTCATGGTAAAAAATTACACATGTATTTTCCTCTACAGAAAGGCGTTGTTAAAAACAATTTTTTTTGTATCTTAAAAGTTTCCCTTAGCCCATTTCTGAACCCACCATAAAATTGCTGTTTTATTTTCCGATCGGGAATAAAAATGCAAATTTTGTCTATGAGTTTCCCGATAGGAACCAATATTGGATTCCCCTAGTTTTCCCGAACGGGAAGTTCTTCATTGTATTGGGTATTCGAACTTAAATGAATATACGATCCAAGTAATAATACCAAGCTAGGTATTGGGAATTCGAAGATTATGGTATCCCAGGCCCTGTCCTGTCTGTTCCGACAAGCCGGTCCAACATATATTTTCCCTTCCCTTGCGTGACCTCCATGTCGTTGTCTGTCCCAAGCTTTCCCTTACCTGCTAATCTCGCCCAGCATTGCCGTGATATGCTTTGTTCTTATCTAACTGCGTGCCCTTGACCAGCCCAGCCAAGACAAGTAATTTCCACTGTTTGCAAAAATCAAACAAACTCTCTAAATGAGAACTTTGGACCTTATCAGATGTAAAAGGTTGAGGCGAATCTACTCTGCTTAAGGTAGCGCACGCGTATTGGGAATCTTTCCAAATATAATATAATGTATAATGTTCTTAATCAGCATCATTTCACTGAACTACATGCAAATGTGTAGGTAGGCTTTGCATGCTTTAAAAAATATACTGATTTTTTTCAAAACCACCCCACGACTCGGCTTTTGTCCTGTTTATTTGAACCGCTGGGGTATATGAACGTTCCATAATTCATCTAGATTTCCAAATATGGGTATGCAGTAGGCGTGCAAAGATGCAGTAAAGGTGTTTAAAGTTTAAACAAGATAAAATAAGGTATTCTACGGAGTAACCCATGAAGTAAATTCGCTAAAATTTACTCAACGTATGATGATTTTAATATCAAAACTATAATGTTTCTTTAAAATGGCATCTAACTAATTGAATTTCCCACCCATCATTTTATGGAGATGTTTTGATGTTCGCAAATTAAAATATCTTTAAGAAAATGTTTATATTAAACTTTTCAATTTAATTAACTCATTTTTATCAAACGGATGTGATGTGACGTACTTTTAAAACACATGCTTGTTGGGTTTTTGATTCACTTTATATTTCTTCTCTTAAAATTTTGGAATTATTAATGGAATTACCATTTTATATGTTTGATTCTTAAATATTCAATCACATAAGCTGGTTTTATTGGTATTGCGATTGTACAGTACCGCCCCTTTAATATTTTTATTTTTTATTTTACAGTACTGCCCCTAGATTTTTTTCACATCATCGTGTCATCGCTTCTCAATTGCGTCATACGATACTCTTTCACTGTTCTTGGCTACATTGAATTTTTTTACTTCATCGCTTCTATATTGCTTCATACGACATACTTTCACTGTTTATGTCTACATGCATAGGTCATCGGGTTTAAAGCGTTAAATTGTATTAATATTTCTCTCTGGTGTTTCGTGTTTGATTTATTTTCAATTTTTTTGAAGTCACATAAACAACCAAGCTATGTAATATGGATCTTTGACACCCATTATTGCTGCTTATTCCTGTATTTGCGCGATGATGATCTGAAATATTAACTTTATGATGCTATATTCTTAAATCTTTTTTTAAAAAGAAGGGACGTAGTTGACACTAGTTCGTAGTTTCATTTCATCGTTCCTCAAAAATTGTAACTCTGTTGCTCTGGTCTCTTTCCTACCATTGAGTAATAAAATGGTAATTAAATTAAATGTGTTTTAATTCCCTTTTATTATTATTAATTTGAGCTACAATGCTATGAGGTTTAATTTTATTTACACTTATAAGTATCATGAATATTGCTGGGCCAAGTGTTAGGTTGAGCGCTCTAAAACCGGTTTTAAACCCCCAATGCTTTGCATTGACCGTTCCAAGGCGGTGACCCCAGCTTTATTCTTATATGTGTTTATGTTGTTTTGTATTGTGCTGATTTGTACTGTTAAGGCAATTGGTCACTTGCCTTAAATAAAGGACCAACTAATTGTATATAATGAGAATGCAATACTGCTCTAGCAGCTGAAGGTTCACTTCTTTATATTCTTTTACAAACATTTTTTATAACATGGTATCTATGGCAGAGCGCAATGAAATGTAAGTGGTTTCAGCAAAGTAGAAATTGAGTTGGTCAAAAACAAAGTGTCATAAAATTCAAAATAGTGTCATTTATGTAATATTTTGAAGTGAGTTTTTATAGATACAGTATATACAGCAAACATACCAAGAAATATACAGATTTACAGTTTACTTTTTGAAATAAAAATAAAAATGCAACATGCATGATTCGTATTTTCAGCTGTTAATCACCCAATTTAGCCATAACGTTATGTAATTTTAAAAATTACATTAAACAAATGATAACAATTGCGACATATTTAACAATAAACATAGCTTTTATGCTATATTAAATCAAATTACGTTAGAAAAGAAATAAAACGCGCGGGAAGATCCCAAATTATTTCTAGTCTATCGCCTTAACCTCTCGGCCACGAACGTCACACAACCTGTTGAAATTAGATATCCATAAGTAACAGGCAATAAGACTCTTCGATCTTTGAAGAAATCGCGGGAAATCATTACGGATGCGTTACCTTAAGTGTACGTTGAGTTTGTGAATAACACTTATGCTTGAAGTGCACTCATACGAATTGATCTATAAATGGCGACTGCAAGCAACGACAACTTGTTGTTCAATGCAAACAAATTAAATGGCACATTTCGCCATGGACGTTAAGGAATTGCATGCGGTAGTAGATGTTCTTTCGAATTCGGTCGGTATTTATCGCACATTGGACATGCAAGTGCATATTTTGTTATTTAGTCTGACATTTTTGCCAAAACATACTATGTAGAGCGCAGAGTTCTTTTTTTCTTGCAGCCAAAGGGGTGTCTTTTACCTCCCTGATCAGCTTGTCGGGTGACAAGCAAACGCACTTTGAAGATACTACCATTTTTGAATGATAATTCGTTCATTTTAAATCTAAAATGACTTTTTACGGCCTTAAAGTATTTTGCCAGTTTGCGCTTCTCACCGTATTTGTTTTAATTCTGCATCACTGACCGGTATAATTGTTTCAATTACGCATGCACGTGCGGGTCAGCGAGTAATACCTCTGTGTTGTGAATGACTACAACGTCAAACGGTTGTAATAGTTGTTTTTCGGAAATATCCGGTCTGGGTATTTCCGATATTTGAGCACGCGCGGTAGGTACAAACAAAAGCTGGCTCGCATATTTTAAACGAGAGTGAATCAACAATTTCTTTTTTTAAATATTACATACCACTCTTTTTCTCCTCAAATGTTTGTTATAGTTTATACAAATACCACGAATAATCATTTTTCTTTAGATGAACTAATCGCAATCGTGTTTCATTTGTTAGAATTCTATGTAACACGATAATGCTGTATATACATGTAAACAGCTTCGGTGACGTACATGTAAATATGTCATTGCATATTCTGTGCGCATGTCCGGGTATACAGTTTTAATGGAAGTTTGTAAATGAAGCTAACTTAGCATTAACTCTATCATATATATATATATATATATATATAGTTTACTATTTAAACATATTTAAAATCACACAGACAAATACCAAAAACCTAACATCCTCAGTCAATTCGTAGTACAAGAACTAATAAATCGATCCATATCAGTTGTATATTTATATGTGAATGGATATAGCTCTATTGTGATGTTTTTCCTTAAGTGTTTTCTCAAGAGAAAATAACATAATTCGTTAAAGAGTAAGACCTAATGTTTTAAAGGCACACCACTTACGAGCTTTACCATACACTACTTTTATTTGCTAGACAAATAAAACAAGAACATGAATTGTTTTTCAGCAGAAATATTCAATATGTCAAGCAGTTTGTATAGGTCCCTACATCACCATACAAATGACAATCTGCGCGACACACTAATCGAAACACGACATTTTATTATTCAAATGTCGCCCTTTTGTAGGTAGCCCAAAAGGCGATATATCGTGGTAAATGTCGCGCGTCGCTTCCTGTGTCGCCCAAAATATAGTGCGTCGCTTCGTGGGTCGTTATTGTCAAAGGACGAAACACGAAGCGACACACGATATTTTGGGCGACACACGAAGCGACACGCGACATTTTATTATTCAAATGTCGCCCTTTTTATTCGAATGTCGTGTTTCGCGGTCTAATTTTACACCGCGACACACGACACACGAATCGAAACACGACATTTTGGGTGACAAACGAAGCGACTGTGTTCAAATGTCGCTATAATAATATCGCCTTTAAAGCTAAACGTGATATAGACCTGAAACTTGGAATAGGTGAATGGCATTAAGATTCACCCCTTTGTGTCCGTCCGTCCGTCTGCCCGTTCGTTCGTTCGTGGTGAAAGCTTATAGTGATATTGAATTAAAACTTCATATGCTGAAAGACATAATTGAGAGGTGCAGTGCAAAAGAACAATTAATCTTTTCTAGTTATTGCCCTTTTTAATTGTATACTTGGGTTTTCATGATTAATTGAAAACTGTTCGTGATATAGACTTGAAAATTAGAATGGGTGAAGGGTTATAAGAGTCACTTCTGTCCGTCCGTCCGCGGTGAAGGATATAAGTGATATTGAATAGAAGCTTCATAGGCTTAAATATATCATTGAGGAGGATTGCAGTGCAAAATAACCATTGCCATTTCTTGCATATTTTTAAGTAATTGCCCTTTGTAAATGTTATTCTTTTTTGTCATGAACATTGCTTGAAAACTATAAGTGATATAGACTTGAAACTTCATATGCAAAAAATATCCTTGAGAAGAAGTGCAGTGCAAAGGAACCAAGTTTTAATGCTTTGCTTGCCTTTTGTCTGTAGCATAACTTGAAGTTTTAAGTGATATTAACTTGTTACTCCATAGGCTGAAGGAAATCATTGAACAAAAAGTGCTGTATAACAGAACAATAACACTACATTGCACACTGTGTAATTGTCCTTTGTAAGTTTTAATACTTGGATTCTGTCTGTAGCGTTACTTGGAAAGTATTACCCAATTTTGTGATAAGCGTTCATCAGCGCGGTATTCGTGTCCTATGGACACATCTATTTTTTATTTGAAACTGTCTGAGACAACTTGGTTTGAAAAGTTATATATGCATACTGGATTGTGTTAAGTGTGTTCTGTCACTGGTAATGCTCTAGACGACCTGGCAGTCCTATTTCTATTCACTAATCATTGGAAACTGTAGCTGCCCAATGGAAGCCTGTTTTCGTAACGAGTTGCATCTGAACTTTATATGATACCTATATGATAAATAACGATAATGGAATGAATATAGGACTGTAGAAGCGAAGCCGTTTTTGGTCATCAATGACTGATATCAACCAAAAAATATTCAATGAAATCACGAACAATTAAGTTTTTAAAACAATTAAAAATCAAACATGTGTATTGAACAATCGATTACGCTCCACAAAATCTATTTTAGCCCGGCATAAAATGCACTTAAATGGTTTTAAATTGTTTGAGAATCAAACCAATTGCATTTACTACACAAATACCGGTATTAAATTATTCTGTTTTTACGCTATTGTGTTCTCAAATTTATTAAAACAGACATGATATGGTCGTTTTATAGTTTGTGGCTTATTAGTTTTACGGCTATCGTTGACAAAATATCCGTTCACTTGAACAATCTCTGCAGTGTAATCTCCAAAACGACAGTGAGTACACAGACAAGTTAAGCGCCTATGGATTCGTAATATTGTTGCTTAGATTATGTGCTGCAAGAAACATTCGTACTATTTAATGTTTTTGAAAAGCAAAAACAAAAAAACAAATACCCGTTTTGTCGTTATAGACACCATTTTATTCCGTTGAAGTACCACAACAATGTATCACGTGATCATAGATCCCTGGCACTTGTCGTAAATATGCTCTCCTCATCATTGAAGTTAATACAAGTTTCTAATTGTTAATGCTTTTTTAATCCAAAAATGACTTTACATTTGTAGTAATTAATATTTTACTCTCTTAGCGTCGTTACATTTAATATGGTTAACACATATATTTTACCTAATAGTTACTTTCTGTTGATTGGTAAAACATTAGTATAACATTATTCAGTTATTTTTATGCTATATTTATATATTTTTATTATTTTTGAAATTCTTCTGTTCTATATGCATACACAACCAATCGGTACAAGTTGGGTCTTAACAACCACAATATCGTCTCTCTTCTTCTAGCACTTGCACAAAGATGCTTTGACCTAAACAAGAAGTAACTGATATTTGTTCATTCTTACATTGCAATGTGTCTCAGAAAGTTGTTACAATGTAATTGTTGCTCTGGTTATTTCTGAACATTGATTAATTGAATCGTAATTCGATTGAACACATGCGTTCTCCATTGTTTCCTTTTATTTTTATTAACGATCATACGAGGTAAATTTCTATTTACACTAATATGTTGTTTGAAGATCGCTGTGCAAAGTGTGAGTTTCCAGTACCCACAAACTTGTTTAATCCACAATGCTTATCGTTTACCTTTCCAAGGCATTGATCCCAGCTTTATTCAATGACGTTTGCATTTTTTGTGTGTTCTTACGTAGTATGCCGTGCTGTTTTGGCAGTTGGTCATTTGCCATGTACAAAGGACTAAGCTTGGGCAGCTGGAGTATTACTTCTTTATATTGAAAGAACAGTTTCTATTTGTATGCATTTCTAGCATTAGGGAGCAGATGTCTCAAGAGCATTTTTATTGTTCGTACGTTTTTATGGAATGGTGCATTTGTACAAAGGTATAAACCTTGAGACCATCTGAAGTCTTTTTACATTACAGTATAAGGTCGACCTATGAGCTTATTTTCCTATGCCTATGCTCGAATGAATAATATATACGTATACTGATTACAATCATTATATTAACTACAGCTCAACAAACGTAGCAGCATCTCAACGCAAAATCTATCCGATGATCTGGTTACTTATTGTAAATGCATATAATTGTGCTGATTGTTTTTGAATCATGAAATTCCTCTCAGCATAAACAGTTGATATTTATTGAACATCTTTTTCTAGCTCTAATTATATTTTGGAGCTCCTTTTCAATTATTCAATTACATGTAATTACAAGCGCTTTTGGGATGTTACCTAGTATTCAGTCGAAAAGAGGAATAAACCTTAATGTTAGAAATTGAAGCCGTTAAAATAAAGATAGACCAACACCATGTTAAATGCATGTACTAAAACTTTTCCAAAAAGTAACTGTGGTCTGTAGCCTTGCGTAAAGCATTTTGTCGCTTTAAATAAATTACTTACAGTATTTATAAATGTGCGAATCTATCAAAATGGCGCTAATGGTATTATTTTAGAGCAATAGTACAACAATAACAAGCCTAGTGTAATTATTTATATCAACATCGAATGGATTTTGAGGAAAGAAAGTACAATATGCTCAGTATTGAGAACAATGAATTGGACTTCTTAAGTGGTGAAACATTTTTCTTGAAATAGCGTTATGAGTAGCTGTTAATGTCACTTTGTTTTTTCTCGGTTTCCACTAAAGCCAATGGGTCCTTGAACAAATTTCTTCAAAAGGATGAACATACATAATACGATAATTATATGACTCATTTGAACAAATGCCATTCAAACACTGACGACATAACCGTCGCACTCTTCTGTCTTACAAATTGGTGCTTATTTCCAGTTATGTAAACTGAAATCGGCACATTTTGTTTGTGTTTCTTTTGAAGATGTGGGCATTTAAACTCATACTTTTGAGTAGCCTTCCACTTTATTGCTATAAATTATCACCAATCGAGAACGAAATTATGATACGCATGTTTTGTTTTTATGCTAAATTTTATTTTAAGTAACAGTGCACCATTAGTTTATTTCCTGTCAAACAGCGATGCGGAGATTTGCGTAAAAAATGAAAAGAAGTCTACATCTTCAGTAGCTGCATTTGATTTGTAATTATAAACCAATCGATATATCAATCAACCAACCATTAAATGAAACATTTATAAGTATGCACTCACTTGTGTCAAACATAAAAGAAAATTCGTCGGACGTTATCGCGTTCTTCGTGGAAAACCGGAACATGCCGTCGGGTAAAATGTAATAATCTTTATCGTTTTATCGGAACGCTCGTTTGCACACTCGCTTATCACTTAGGCGACCCGGATTTGATTCCTGCTCCTGGTGCATTTGAGCTTTGTTTGTGGTCATCATACCGAACAAGGGGGGGTTTCCTCCGGGTACCCCGCACCGCTCCCACAGCACAAGACGACATCAAAATATCTTTCATTTAAAGTTGCTGAAAATCTTTCAAACGTTAGCCCAACTTTCATGAGTGTACACTGAATAGATAGGAGAGCTGGGACTTGAGCTTGGTCCGCACAAAAGCTTTATCAAGTTGTTTGTTTCCACTGATCCGACCGTCCCTATTTTTTGCAACCGACCCTTAACAATTTTTTTGACGTTTCAAAATAGCGTGTGTATAGTATAAAATATAGTGTAAAACAATTGTCAAATTAAAACGTTAGGCCGACGTACATATCCTCCTTTTTGGCAATATTAGTTGAAACAAACAACTTTTTTACGCGTGGGGGGGGGGGGGGACCTAACAAACTTAAAAATACACACCAACGTAGCCTATCATCACATTGTTATGCTGATAACTAGAAAGTTGTGTTTGGAAATAATTATGAATAATTTGCAATTTTCAATTCATAAAACAAAATGCATATGTAGCTAAATGTAATTTCTAACATTTTTACCAAACGTAACTTCATACAACTATAAATGAAAATAAATATTGTGTATTGAATGCTGAAAATTTTAATTACAACTTTCTTATATATAAAGCTGTACTTCAAATCAGTCTTCTCGTAATGCCAGTTATCATAACTTATTATGAGTAATAATGACAACACACTGCCCAATCAACGTTTTGGGTATTTCTATGAACTTTAGATTATCAAGCATTTAGCAGTATTTGTGTGTGAATTGTTCATTAATAATTAGAGTGTACATTAGTGGGACACATCTGCATTGAAGTAAATATACACTATCTGAATGTAATGTATATTCATGAGTACTATATGCATTCACATAAAAATACGGCGGTACAATACCAATTATTTTGATCACAGTAGGGCATTCAGACGTGTTAATCTATCAGTATGCATTCGTTTGGAATTCATATTTTAACTTGATCTTTTCTATTTGCTAATATGTTAATGCGTTTTTGTTGTTGTCCATTTTAATGAAAGAATAGGCATTCAATATTATATATTGTTGTCTGATACACCAATAGATCCCTTTCACGTACAAATTGGTTGGAAAATGTAACATTTGTAGAGTTGTTTTTTTATGCCTCAACAATAAAGTTACCTGAATTAATGTAGAAAAGAAAAAGTATTTATGTAAAATGTAGAAATCTTTAAAGAGCAATTACTCAAACATAAATCATTTCCCCGGAGCTACATGTAGAAATGCGCATCATATATTGTACTTAAGGCTGTTTATAGTTCCATAAAAACCGTTAGTTGTTTCTCAGAACTGGCGAGGAATGTTTATGTATATTGCAGAAATATTCAAAGTACATAAGTCAGATTGATATAATTGACCCGGAACGATAATACTTAATCCGCATCTCCTCTTGGTAGTTCACGATGTTTTATAGTTGAATACAACGGATTCAATAGTTTCTGGAATTGATTAGGGACGGACGAACAGACGAAATGGCGAGGAAACGGATGGTCAAACCAGTGACTTGATGCGTCCTCTTAAAAAGCATAAACTCACACATTTGAAATTATATTTTTAGCATGTATTCGCATTACGAAACTATTATTATTATTAACATATTATATCAATATCTGTTTTCAAAGGACATTGTGTAAACAATTCCAGCATAAGGGAGCATTTCATGCACCGTTTTAGTTAGCACCATACCTTTTAGCTTATATCCCATGTTTGTTTTCTTCTTTGTTCTGGTGAAGTTGTTGTTGCATCAATGTCACTAGGGTATTAACTTCAAACTATCCGGACGCATTTTATTTTGATCATCATACGCATTTTATTTTTCTCGTAAAATACAATGTATGATATATGGTCTATGACATAAGCATAAACTACATAATGACGCTTTAAAACAAAGATACCGGTTTCACTAAAATAGCTCATGAACATTTCGCACATGTAAAACGAATTCAAAAGCTTAAATAGATCTATGTTTTATCGAAACAGTGGCCGTATAATTTTATTTTGTATAAATTTTTGGCGTTGTGTTTGTTTGTCATTTGTACGCATTTCGGTGAGTTTGGGAAATAACGTCCGTCGTTTTCTGAAGAAAATGTTGACGAATAAGCCACACATCCCAACTTTTTTAACAATGAATAATATGATATTTCTAATGTTTAATATGCACCATCTTTCATATTTGTTGCCACGTTTTAATAAAAATGCCGAACAGTCGAAGTGCTGACAATAGTTGTTATTCGGAACTCTCATGTCTGGGTTTTTCCGATGTTTGAGCACACGCGTTAGGTACAAACAAAAGCTGACTAGCATATTTTAAAAGAGAGTGAATCAATAATTTCTCTTATCGCTGATAGTCAACACCACTTTTCTGCTCAAACGTTCGTTATAGTTGATAAAAAATACCATGATTTAATCATTTTTTCTTTAAATGAACTAATCTCGATCGTGTTTAATTTTATTAGATTTGTTATGTGTAATTATCAATGATAATAATAATATTATATAACAACAAAATACTTGAATTTTGACATTTCCTAAAAGAAACACTACTGTCGTTTAAATACGTATTATCCACTACTGAATGGAAAGCAAATCGGATATCGACGTTACTGGTCATTACTGTATTAATGACAATGTTTGTACCTCCCGTGCGCTCAGAAATCGGAAAAACCCACAGCGTGCGAGTTCCGAATTAAATCTATTTACATGCAGTAAATACAATGTTTTTATTTGAATACCTTTGTGATTGTAGATCTTTCATTTGGATAACATTGATTGAAATTAGAAGAAAGGAATACGAGTTCAGACATTTAGACATAATACTGGTTTGATTACATGTTTAATGCATATTTGTGAATATCCCGGAGAGAAGCGTAGAAGTCTACTAATAAGGAAAAAACAAACACTTAATACTATGAACAATAAATCATATTATCAATATCCTATTTATATAAAATAATTTACAATTAAACCTAGAAATACCACCTATACAAGGTAAACTGATTGTCTCAATGCTTTATACTCGAGAAAATTCTACCTAATGCTGGAAATTAACACATGCGCAAACTATAATGGAACTAGTTTCGTGAATTGAATATATGCCTACCATGTGTGTTTAAAATCCTTTACAGATTAATAAAGCGTTAGAAATTATTGCCAATTTAAGCATGTTGCAGTATTTTTGTGTAAAATTGTGCATTGTCTTAGAGTGTATATTTGTGGAAAACATGATCATTGAAAGCAATAGTTTGTATTACCTGCTTTGATTTTTTCTTAATTTTAATGTTTATTTATGAATACTATAAATTATGCATTTTGTACAACAATACGGCGATACCATACACATTATTTAGGACACAGTTACACATTTAGACGTTCTAATCTTTGAAAATTCATACGTTTGAAATAACTACAGTACAACCTGTGTTAGTAGCCACCTCTGTTTTCAAACACTTGTCATAAGCAAGCACAATTTTGATTTCCAAAATGACCTTATATAGTGCAAATGCACCTCTATTAAGCAGCCACCTGCACTAATTGGTCAGATCTGCTGCTTCCCATAGATGGCTGCTTAATACAGGTTCAACGGTTTTTGTAATTTTACTTCATTATTTGTTGATATGTCGATATTTGTATTGTCTTCTATTTATGAAATGTAAGGGGGGTGAAACTCAAGCTTCCTGGCAGTATAGCACTCTAATAATCCAAAACTCATAAGAATGAACATTAAATCGATTACATATGGTTTATAATGAGATTCTTTTTCGGCGGCAAAAGAAAGATGCGTTCACATATTTCGACATAATGCTATTTCTTTAACAAATAAAAACATCAAATGTAAGAGAAGATGCTTAAACTGTCATAATATTGCCCTTCATATAATAAAGTGACAGTGCAGCATATTCGTTTTAATGAATCCAGAACACAACAATTATGAAATTGCATAAAATAATCAAGGGAGAAACATTCATCATCACTAGAAAGTATTAAATAGTACCAATTATATCATTCTCGCGCAATCAATCTGAAATTGGATCAACAATAAGACTAAACCGGTTGTGGTTATTTTATTATGGCGTTGTCGTATTTATATTGTTTAAATTTGAATAAAATAACTTTACCATTGAGAACAGTAATGCATGAATTTTTACTCAAAAGCAACATTAAGGTGCTATGATTGCTAACATTCACTGCGTAGCGGTTTCCGGTTTAGAAAAGAAAACTCTGTGTTTTTGGACAAGTCGAAATTTTGAAATGTATTTCTTAAGCCTAAATCAACTAACCAACGTTATATAAACTGCACTATCAAAGGCGGCGTTCGAAAAACAATCTTTACAGGGTCAAACCCACAACATATATTATTAGTTTTGGAGAATAAATTCCACATATTTTAAATTTCGCCCTAAGCCTGGATTTTATAACCATATACATATTTATTTAAAAAAAAATTCATGAAAAATTCATTTTACATTTGAAAACGTCTTCAAATGTATTTAAATATTTGCTAGGTCGAACTGTATCAACGTACAAAGTTTCAAACCGTAATCGTCGACAGATAATTAATAATTAATTACGAGAATTAAGTCGCCTTCGCCATAATGGTCGAGGTCGACTTAACTCTGCAAAACTGGATTTCGGCTTCGCCCAACGGTCGCGATAGTATTTATATATATATATATATATATATATATATATATATATATATATGAAATGAAAAGTGCCTAGTTTCTCATAAATTTGATATAATGTTCATTGGAATTATTTAATTATAATGCTATTTTGTGACTTCAATGTCGAGAAATACAGAGAATAACATTCAATTTTATCCCATTTTCACCGCGACATTGACGGTATAACACGTTGTGGAATATACTTGCTTGTATTCAACACTGTGGAATATACCTGTCGCGTGCACGGACTACTTTTTAAATGACGTCATGCGATATGCGCTAAAATTAGGTCGATATTGTTTGGTTCATTGATCGAATTTTAAGGTCACCCATTAAAAGAAAATGTGCATATTTTGCAGAAAAAAATATATATGACATATTCACCAAAAGAAATGTTGAAATAAAATATAAAATTACACGATTTTTGTTTTGTTATTTTTTTATTTATATTTACTTTACCACTGAATGATTTTTCATAAGAAACAAAGTCGACAAAACTTGAGCTTCAAAATTATACGACATTATTTAGTGTAATGTGCATTGTTTATAACCAAAGCATATACTTTTGACATTTAACTTAAATATTAAGAATGTACAACAAGCCATACACATATCGCACAGTTCATAAATAATCTGCTATGTTTGCTTTCCTATTTAATTCACGTTAGGCATAGAACTGTGTAAAGTATAAGATGGTAAAAATAGCACCACACTGGAATTGGGAACGTCCCATTTTTTACACGGGTATTTTCTACTCATTTATCTGTTGTGTACTGGAATGTTTTCCATTCTTTGTGTATTTATATATTAAATTATTTTCTCGTACAATAAATGTATTTACCATAGATAAATAAAACATTGTGCAAGTTTAAACATAATTATGTTTGTATGCAGAAATCTGCAAATGCAACCGAGTTTACCAACGGCTATTATTAGATAAACTGCTCCGGTTCATTTGAACAGCAGTAATGTAGAGTAAATGACGTAGCGTGTGACGAAGAAGAAAGTTTATCGCGTTCATAAACTCATTTGAATAAAGTGATAGAATGGCATAAGGGTCTTTATTTAACTATGCTAAAATAATTATTAAAGACCCTAGATGCAAAGTCGTCAATTATTGAGTTAAATGGATTATTAGATGGATTTTAAAGGATAACTAAAGGTAAGATACTAGTTCTTACGTGTTTTGATTTTTGTTTGTACTTTTGTCGTTCCCTGTTCTCGGGGAAATGATTTTAACATAGGCGCCATTGATGCATCGGATCACACACGGCATACCCATAACATTATATAAAAAACACGTTCTGCGCGTCCTTAAATTCATCGTCCGAAGTCGGAAAACGTATTGCCCTGTATATTTTGTCAAATAAAGTGTCAGTCGCTGCAATTGTCTGTTTACTCGTCAAAATTGTCAAGGTCTTCGATAGCTAAAGAAACTTCAGCGTACAGTTTATTTAGTATTGACAGACCTGTACAAAGTCGCGCCAGTCAAAAATCATAAAAAGCGACATTTAAAGTTATGGTAGCCAGAACTAGGTCGTCGATGGTGTACATGTATGTTGACATCGACAGCATTTTGTCAGGAGCAATCGCCGCCATATTGGATTTTGATCATTTTCTTTCGAAAATAAAATAAATTATAGTAAAGTAAAATCTTCTTTTCGCGGTCGTAATGTGTTAAAATTCGCATACTGCGTAAAATAGAATATAGGCATATGGTGATATTTTTACTTGTTTTACAGTTTGTGTGTGAATTTTTTAAAGACTATTTTGCGTACCAGAACAAATACATGTATATCACTACGCATGGTTACATTTGTTAGATTTTAAGCGCTTTTATGACTGAATTAAAATTATTGTTAAGGTTATTAGATCTATTTATGTTAAATGTCACGTTGAAAAAATCAAATGGGATAAATAGAATACTAGGATTAGCGTTGAATACAGAGAAGTTTATGTTGCTCGGCTCGAACACCGAAAGCGCTCGCGCTTCCGGCGTTCTAAGCCTCGCAACATAAACTTCTCTGTATTCAACGCTAACCTAGTATTCTCTATGTGTTTATTTTGTCTGTCTGTCTGTCTGTCTGCTCCAAAACTTGAACCTTGCTCATTAAATGAAACTTTATTGACCTGGTTCTCCAAACTTTACATATTCATGCATCTGATTGAGATCTATTATGCAAACCAGTTATGAGGCATTAGGTCTTAGTCACAAGGCCAAGGCTAACACATACAGTAAGCATTTGTTTCATGCATCTTGGTTTGTTTTTATGTTTATGTGTGTAGTAATAAGTTATAATATTTAAAGGTATAATAGCGGAGTAATAAAAAACCAGCGTGGTGCTAAAAACTGTACTATAGAAAAATATATGGATTAATAAATAATGGTAAGATGTAGTGCTGGAAGGAGATTGGAAATATTTTAAATATTTATCCTATTTTTCATGTGTATTCATGCTGTGATTTTGCATTTCAGATAATTGTCAAGTTGGACTGATGGGTCCTAAAAAGCACGGGTGCTCTGCACAGTCATTGGCAAAGAGGCTGAAGCGGATACTTTTATATATTTTTACATTATTGTGATCCTATTGTTAAATGTTGCCATAATATGTTATTTACCAAAATATTAACTTGATATCTAATATTGTTTTCCATTTCTTTACCATTTTTATCCCAGAGGTAGTGGTTTATGTTTGTGGTTTTTTGGGATACTTTTATTACATTATTTTTACATTATTGTGATCCTATTATTGTTACATGTTATCATACTATGTTATTTACCAAGAAAGTAACTAGTATTGTTTATCATTTCTTCAGCAAATTTATTCCAGAGGTACTGGTTTATGTTATAATTTTTATGGATGCTTTTATATATTTTTATATTATTGTGATCCTATTATTAGCAAATGCATTCGAGAGGTACTAGTACTTGTTTATGTTCAGTTGTCATTTTTATGCCCGCGGATCAAATGATCGGGGCATATTGTTTTTGGCCTGTCTGCCTATCTGTCATTCTGTCCCAAAACTTACACCTTAGTTAAAGTTTTGTGATAACTTTTGCAATATTTAAGATAGAAACTTGGAGCTGCACATTTTGAGTGATCGAAAGGTCAAGGTCATCGTTCAAGGTCAAAGGTTAAAAATAACAAATCCACAGGAAGTAATAAGCTTTAAAGGGAGAAAGGTATCTTGAGTTTATCAATAAATTGCTTGTTTTGAGTATTTGTGTTTGTTTTATATAACAAATAATACAGAGGAATCCATTTCAAATCAAACATAAATACTTTCCAACAGCTTTATTCGTCTTGTGTACAGACACACACCCTATAATGTTTTTAAATTGTCAGATAGTTATTAAACTGAAACAAACGAACCTATCAGGTGTTTATTTAATACATGCATCATTTGTTGTGACAGTCAAAATAAATGTTGACAGTAAAAATAAGTTTTGAGATGCTCCCTGACCTACATCTTCCAAATAATCCGAGTGGTCCGAAATTACCGCACTCGATTCAGAACTAGCCGACTTTATGCAAGTGAATACGTTCAAATTGGCATCAGAAATGTATTGGTAAGTATTAATAAATTAATATGGCCTGAAAGATGAAATATTTTGCCTCAACTATCCAAGTATTTTGAAAGCAATTGCTTTCTTTTAAAAATATTAACACCATTATTTACGCTAGTGATCCGGAACTACCGGACCGACTGTACCAAAATTTGAAAAAATGAGTCGCGCACTGTTCAAAATTGTGGGAAACATTAGTTGCCCACTGTTCATTATGATTTCAAAATTGTGGAAAAATGAGTCGCACACTTTTCATAAATAAAATTTTGAAAAAATGAGTCACGCGCTTTACAAAATTTGTAAAATGAGTTGCTCACTGTTAAAATTTTTGCAAAAAAAAATTTGGAAAAAAAGGAGTCGCGCACTGTTTATTCAACATGGTGGAAAAATGAGTCGCGCACTGTTCACAATTTTAAAAAATGAGTTGCACACTGTTCAAATTTGTGTCGCCCACAGATCAACATTGTGAAAAAATGAGTTGCAAACTTTTTTTAAATTGTGAAAATTTGAGTCCCGAACTTCTTTAAATTGTGAAAATTTGAGTCGCAAATTCCTTAAATTAGGAAAACAAACACCTATTCCCTTAATAAGCAAAAAAAGCCCCGAGTCCATAATAAAAATGTTTTAAGTTAAAAGAAATTCTTAATTATTTTTATATCATTTTGTATTAATAATATTGTGTCTATTAAAGGTGTAATTTGTTCAAGTTGTGCCATAAAAATGTTATTAAAACACTCTATTTTGAAATGTTATCTCCTGTTGGATTTGTTTTATTTCATTATAATATGAAATGTTTTTCTTTTAATGGCAGAAAGTTGCGACCACACATTCCATGGGTGATGATATCTACCAAAATTCTTGGCGGCACAGTTCTACCCTTGTCAGTTGCACTTGTCCGAGTTTTTCTCTGCCTCACAACCAACTCGAGATATTCCCCCCCCCCCCCAACTGCATCCCGGCACAGCTTCACATCAACCCATCTAATTAATTTGTCGGAAAGGTAATACTTTTTTGTCGACAAATTTATTTTTGAGAGTATTTATGTAATTGTTTTATCTGAACATGTTATAAATCTATATGTCACTATATTTATAAAGTTTCAATTTTAATACAAATTATATATCTGGATTTTTATTTTTAACCATTTGCATGCTGGGAAATTTGTCGTCTGCTAAAATGTCGTCTGCTGAATTTGTAAAATAAGCATTTTCTTCATTTTTTTCAAAGAATACTATCAGAATAGCAAACAGTTTGGATCCAGATGAGACGCCACGTTTTGTGGCGTCTCATCTGGATCCAAACTGTTTGCAAAGGCCTTCAAAATTCGGTTCCAGCACTGAAAGGGTTAAAGCAGTTATGCAATGAATGTTTGATGATGTTTTTTTTTTCTAAAGGAATCTTTATTTTATTTTCAGGTTGACCACACAAATTTTCTGTTTGGTTGTGGAGATAGAATCATTTTTTTTGTGAAAGTTTGATTTCAGACACTTAAAAATTGATATTGTCATGTATTATTAGGCATGGCAGGCATTAGCAAAGCATCTCAATCAAGTATTAATTATTTTACTTTGTCAATGTTAATTCATTGTGTATGCTATTCACCTGTTTGCCTTGCTTTTTATATAAATGACACAAAAAAGGAAAGCATTTGTAAAGAATTAGTTATTTTTTTTATATAATCTTAGACGAGATGTTTAGTGAATATTTGTCATAAATTCTTCTTTAACTGATCAAATCTGTCATATTTTATTTAAAACGTGTTAAGTATATTTGTGTTACGTTTTAAATGTTTATCATTACTGTTTTAAATTGTGTTCATCTGCAGCCAATGAATGGTAGCGGTGCACCTTTGTATTTGTTTAATTTTTTTCCATTGATTAATGCTCATTTAATTTATATTTCCCTATAGATATATACTTAATAAAGTGTTAGTTTTGTTTAAAAAAAAACAACTTATTGTTTATTAATGTTCTAACTTCTGAATAAAATATGAATCGCTGTTTGTTTCCATTTAAATCAAAGAAGCGACATACCACGCCTACAAAAAAGTAGTTCTCAGAATGGGCGGGGCTAAAACATGGAACGCTAAAAAATCATTGAGTAAACCAAATATGGGCTGAGTTTTAAAACGGATATTGATGGGCGGAGCTTAAAACTGTTATCGGATGGCAGTTGCAATGTCCATTTGTATTCATTCTTGTCATGATTTATCAAGTTAACACCATGGAGAGATTATTTACTGTACAAGCTTTTTTTCTGAGTCCCTGAATTTGCAGCAGATCATCACGTCTCCAGAGCGCAAACTGAATATACACAGACTTACCTTTCTCGAATGTAAAACTATCGTAATTAGACTGATGTACCGAGTTTCTTTTTCCTCATATAGGTCAAACTTAACAAAACAATTGTTTTGGGTCGAATAGTATACAACGGTTACGTAAAAGGTTCAACTTTAATACATGGATTATTGCACAATGGTTCTGTAAAATAATATTAAATACTCAACGAATTGAAAGCAATATGCAAGTTCATATACTTTCCTTAAACAAATATTTACAATCCAATCACGTATACGCCCATCATTGTGTAATAAATATTTATGTCTCAACACTTTCATTCTTGTTATGATCCTATAACGATACTTACATGAAGTCAGTTTTCTTTGAAATTTTATCTGTGCCCCTGGATTGTCGAGTTTAATGTAACACATTAATCATGTTTGTTCGCTCGCCTATAATAAAAGATTAAGCGGATATTTACAAGTTAGACTTTCTCTCCAGATAATACTTCTGTAGTTCATTATTCCTATACTGGCAGAGATGAAAAAAATCACAGATTACTAAATAGTTGAGGCAGAGAGATATCAAAGCGCTCTTCACCAGCCTACTGGTGCAAGTGACAGTGCGCTAACCCGTGATGGTGGCACGTGTGGTTCACACAGTCAGCGTCCACGATACACGCCTCCGGAGCGCAAACTTAATATACACACGGTAATCATTTTCGAATTTAAGACTATCGTGATAAAATGATGATCTGCTGCAAACCGAATTTCTCAAATGGTGTATTGATTGTCTTTTTTTCTCATTTAATACATAGCACATTGTGTTATTGCATGATGGTTCCGTGAAATATTTTAAATATTACTCTTAAAAAAAAAAAGTTTCTAAATTGTTACGACTTGTACTTGAAAATAACTATTTTCAATTTGATGATGATTTCTATTTACAAAAAATGGGTACGGCTATGGGTAGTCCAATGGCGCCAGCATATGCCTCTCCATTTATGGGAAAACTTGAAAAAGACTTCCTTGAAATATGTGAACATAAACCGACACTGTGGTTTCGCTTTTTAGATGATATATTTATGATTTGGGACCACTCTTTAGAGAAGCTTGAATTGTTTATTGAAGCATTAAACCGTTTTCACCCCAACATGAAGTTTACGTATTCTGCTTCTAAGAAAATCGTGTCTTTTCTCGATGTGGCTGTTTCTATTAATGACGACTTAACACTTCAAACAGATATACACATAAAGGAGACCAATAACCACCAATATCTTGACTATACGTCATGCCACCCTAAACAGTGTAAGGACGGAATACCATACAGTCAGGCGAAGCGATATAGACGTATTATATCGGATGACAACAGTTTTAAATCGTCACTTCAAGACCTCAAGCATCATTTCAAAGAGCGAGATTATCCGGAAAAAATTATCGATTGTGCATTTGAAAAAGTTTCTGCTCTATCTCAAGAAGACGCATTACAGTCCTGCAATAAAGCAAAAACAAAAGTTATCCCATTTACAATGGAATATAATCCGTCATTGCCAAACATAGGAGCCGCAATAAACAAGTATTGGGACTTACTTAACCTGTCACAGAAAGAAGAAGTGAAAAGTGTGCATGAAACTTATAAGCCCATACTGGCGTTTAAAAGGCCTAATAATATAGGAAACTTCATTACACGTGCTCAGTTTACGAACAGTTTGAACAGTTCACGTGCGTCCAGTGCCTGTGGAAGAACACGTTGCTCCCATTGTAAATCCATACACGTTGGAGAAAAATTTAAAAGTACAGTAACAGGCGAGCAATTTAATTTACAGAAGAATATGAATTGTGCATCTAAAGATGTAATATACCTCATTACATGTAAACAGTGTAAGAAACAGTACGTTGGACAAACCATGCAACCGGTGTCAAAAAGAATGAACAGTCATCGATTTGACATAAGAAACTTTTCTAACCCTGAATTTTCAACTTTGGTCGCATCACATTTTAATGAAGATCACCACAGCGCAAATGACTTTTCCTTTATGCCAATTGATGTTGTTAATAACAACATAGATCGTCTATGTAAAGAAACTTACTATATACATAGACTTAAAACATTACACCCTAATGGTATGAATAACAAAGTTCTTTTTAACATAAAAGACTAGCTCTTCAATTTAATTAAGCTTACTTTTGTTTTTTCCTATTAGTATTTTTATATATAATTTTATAGGAAATTGTGTATTCTTGAATCCGAAAGTTAAGCTTAATTTAATTAACGTTCATTTTATTGACGTACATTTTCCCGCATTTTAATGTACGTTAAGTCAATGACGTAACATCCGCTTTCTGTTATTATTTGTATTATCCTGATGAAGGCGTAAGCCGAAACGTTGATAAAAAAGGAAAGAAAAATATGTGTTTTTGTTGGATTTATCATAAAATATTACTCTTAACATAACAATAAGTCATTAACTATACTTTTTTAAAGCAAAGATATACAAGCCAATAAGAATACTATGCTATTGTGTACGTTAACACTGGCTTCTATCATGTTCATTCTAGTAATGATTATATAACGATGATTTAATAAAGTAATGTTTATTTCCGACGTTTTTCTGTTTCCCTTGAAATCTTGCTTTATACGACACATTAATTATATTGGTCACTTGCCTTGAATAAAAGGCTGCGGATGTTGACAAATGTTATCAGGACATACATTTTGACACAGAATGTATGTCCTGATAATGTTACTGTATTTTATTATTCCTATATTTGTAGAGATTAAAACATGCTAGACTGCTCTATATTTGAAGCATTGAGATACAAAAACGCTCCTCACAATCTGGCTGATAAAAGTTATGAGTCTATCTACATGACCTACAGATGAAGAGTTAAATTCGTTCTGGTCCATTGAGTTTTGGCAAAGTTATGTGCCTTGGACTTTGAAATTATCTGTATTGTAACCTTTAACGCAACGTTTTCAGATATTTTGATATTTTTTGGTGTTTAAGTATACCTACATGATTTAAAGATGAAGTGTGAGTTTCGTTTTCGTCCATTGTTTTTTTACTAAGTTATGGGCCTTGTTTCCTCTTAAATAGCTGCGCTGCGGCTTCAAAGCGCAGTAGGGGGCATTTCGTTTCACGAACGGAGCTCTTTTTAAGTTTATTCTAGGGAATCTTATTTTTAGACAAACTTCAATATATGAATGAATTCAAACTTCTATTATTTAATAAAACATTTCTAACCAATCACGCACGATGCTGCAGCCAGTCTTAGCATCTATAGAGTATAAAACGTAAAGAAATCTACACTGACTCGAACAAAAGTAGGTGATGCTTTTATACCGAATTAATCATATCGGTCGATGTGGGCCGGTTCTTCTCGCCCAAGTCAACGAAAGCAATATCTATGCTGCCTCATTCTATCAAGCGTTTTAATGTTTCTTGTTGATGCAAACAAGAGACGTTTATCTTTTTCAAATATATATTTTTGTTTACGTCTCAGCCAATATCGCACAATACACTTTGACTGCTTATAGATGTGTTAATGTTTGTGTTTGATGTGTGTTTTATGCTATGTCTATAACATTTTAATGTGCCAGCCTGTTTGACGATTGGTAAATAAATAAATACATAAATGAAGTCATAAATTAATTTATTTATTCATACAATAATTCATTAATTATTTAATTTATGAATGAATTTATTTAGTAAAACATGATAAATGAATGACAGTATTGATCAATTTAAACATGAAAAAATAAGCATATATACCAATTATTTTCTTAAAAGTCTTCGAGAATTTTATTTAAATTGAAATTATTTGGCAAATAGGTCATGTACGTTACCCGATTGGTATGGGTGGTTTGATAGGTCATGTACGTTACCCGATTGGTATGAGTGGTTTGCTTGTACGTTACCCGATTGGTATGGGTGGTTTGATAGGTCATGTACGTTACCCGATTGGTATGGGTGGTTTGATAGGTCATGTACGTTACCCGATTGGTATGGGTGGTTTGATAGGTCATGTACGTTACCCGATTGGTATGGGTGGTTTGCCATGTACGTTACCCGATTGGTATGGGTGGTTTGTCATGTACGTTACCCGATTGGTATGGGTGGTTTGTCATGTACGTTACCCGATTGGTATGGATGGTTTGTCATGTACGTTACCCGATTGGTATGGGTGGTTTGATTAATCATGTACGTTACCCGATTGGTATGGGTGGTTTGATAGGTCATGTACGTTACCCGATTGGTATGGGTGGTTTGATAGGTCATGTACGTTACCCGATTGGTATGGGTGGTTTGATAGGTCATGTACGTTACCCGATTGGTATGGGTGGTTTGATAGGTCATGTACGTTACCCGATTGGTATGGGTGGTTTGATAGGTCATGTACGTTACCCGATTGGTATGGGTGGTTTGATAGGTCATGTACGTTACCCGATTGGTATGGGTGGTTTGCTTGTTGGAGAATTAACTTTAAATAATAAAGTGGACGGTAAAGCTTTTACATAGACCGAAAACCGGGTGTTTATGCATCGTAATGACAATGAAATACTCTTTAGCTGGTGCAACTAAAGGTTCACTCTGTTTAAAATACGATAGTTTAGATTTGAGGACATAAACCAAGCGCATTCTCCCCTTTAGCAAAGTAGATCGTGATTTTTAACCTATTGAGCACATGAAACAGCTCTCGTCTTGTGGTTTGATAAGATGAAATCACGATTGACACGAGGCATGCGCACGAACTTTTACTTTTATTTGACCGACTATTTGACAAGTCATAGTAAATATCACCAACTTCATTTTCAATAATTATTTTGCTTGTAAATAAATTTAGCTAAAGTTCGCTTTTGGAATCGTTGGATAAAAAATCTAACGCCAATGAGTCCTCTGGCAAAATCAAGCTTGATAGTAAACATGTCAAACAAAATTAAAACAAATACTTTAATGGCTGGTAATGATTGCTTACTTTAGTTTCTAAACACCCACTACCTCTGTAAATGCAGAAAGTGCATTTGTTTGTCTTACCAAGCATAAACAATACGTTAATGTTTCATTTGCGTCAAGGTCATTCGAACATTAAACAGTTTTTATATTTATTTTCTTATAAAACAAAGAATATGCGGCAGTTAAGGTGTCAGTTAAAGTTGGAAGGATCGTGGATCTCGCCGTGCGGGAAGCCATGATGACACTTGATACCGGCACAGTCGCATTGTTCGTTTATGGCTGACCAGCGCGCTCTGTGGACAAATGAATATATTAGTCCATGACAATGAGTAAAAATATATTCCAAGTCGATTGATCACGGTTTTATTCATATTAACTGTTTTTGTGTGAAGGCCCGACGTTTGTATTTATTGTCCTTCTTCCATGACAATAGGCACTTGCCGTCGGTGCGCTCTGTGGATAATTTTTGCTTATGACATACTATATGTTCTTATAGGTATGCCAATGCGATTACCGCACTTGAAGTCATATTTGTTTTGTTTAGTAATCTTGGTCTGATCAATTTGCTTATGTGATAGATAACTAGCCCAATGTTGGCGATTGCCATAACTTAGCTGATTTATCATTGGGGAATGATTTAATGATGTGTCCCACCTCGTCAAAGTCTTATCGGGTCATGATCATCCTAACACTTAACGAGGAATTGCATTAGCAAATTGTATCTATTGTATCTATAAATATTTGTGGATATTAAACATACACGTTTTATGAATTTAGCAGAAAGCAATTCGAAAATGGACGAATTACAGGCTAATTTTAATACAGTATACTCTTCGAATTTGATTTAGTCCTCCGCCTTCAAAGAATGGTATGAACTATGTCTTGACATGGATGCCTCCAAGTTATGTTTTTGTATTAAAAGTGAACTTACATCGGTTAAAATTGACAAAGCTGGTTAATTTTTATGTTTGTATAGTTTTAGTCCTGCATCGTCAATTCTTTGAATAACGTGCGACAAAAAAGTGTGACGGATGCAAGGACGGACGGACAGACAATAACAAATCGATCCAAACACATCGAACCTTATAAAAGATGGTCAAAAAACGGTGTGCAAGTTTATTGTTTTATGTCGCTTGTCATTTGTCGCTTATTGATAGGGCTTCTAAATGTAAAATGAAAACAACACATCATTTGTAGAAGTTCCCTTAGACTATGATGGCTAATATGAATTGTCCGGCGAAAACGTAAATTAGATAGTTTGTGAAAACAATAGATATCGATAAATGACTGAGAAAATTCAACAGAAAATATGTTCACTCACTGAAATTCGCGTGGCAATTACAGTGACCATGTGCAGCACTGGGGTCATGGATCTCGCAATGTGGAGCACCATGATGACAAGTGTTTCCCGCACAGTCGTCGTCAGTCTTGCATGGCTCGCCGGCACGCTCTATTGGCGATTTAGTTTTTAAATGTTGCCTTTGATATCATGTACATATTTATAAGACAAATCTGTTTTGCTTATCATAATTATGTTTATTGTAATAACGTTGCCCGTTTGTTTGTTCATTGTTGCGTCAGTTTAATGAAATTTAGTAAATTATTTTTTACATAAATATTGGTTTCTTACACATGCGTCTGAGTTGTAAAAATGAAACGTTTACTAAGTGTACATTAATTAATATATTCTTACCATTTTCGTGCCCGCTCCCATCTCCCCCTTTCCCGATTATCTTGTTGTTTTATGTGGCACAAAAACTGAGTTTGGCCACTTGTTTTTAATATATGTCTAGCGGATATTAACAATATTTTTCTCTACTGGAAATGTGTCAGGAGTAGATTATTCTAATATTAGTAGATTAAAAACATGCTTCACTGCACGATATTTGATGAAGAGATAGATCCAAGCGCTTCTTACTAGCTGGCTGATGACAGTTGCAGTGTCCATCTTTCCCGTCGTGTAACTGGCAGTGCGGTGCTCCGTGGTGACACGTGTGGTTCGCACAGTCAACATCTGCGGTGCACGTCTCCTGAGCGCGAACTGACAATATAATAACCACATTTACATTCACTCGTGAATTACAAAAATATCAAAATATCTAGATGTTTCAGAGGATTTCATGTTCATGCAAAGAAAAGTTGTACCACTCAATTTAGTATTTCACTCCTTGAATTACTCTAAAAATAAAATCTTATCGTGTTCGGCATATTTTCTCGCAGCTGTTTAAGCAATGTTTGCGCACATATGTTTTGCCCGCATGAAAGAGAATTGCACACATCGTTTTTTATCCTGTCACATGCCTTTAAATCAGCCTGTTAACCAGGTAACCTAATAACCCAAAAGATATAAGGCTAGTTGTTTACCTGACCTCGAATATCCGTCAGTCGCTCTGTTTTACTGTGAAATGACGTCATTTGTTTTACGAAATGACGTAATTATTCCTGCTTAACTCTCCAGTTAAACTCTTTAAAAGTGTTAATAAACGGTGCAAAAAAGCATAAAATAAAAAGAAATAAATGTTACAAGATAAATAGAATAATAGGTTGGTGACGTGGATGGAGAATGGTTATCTGGCTCGTCGGAGGATCTTATTCATCCGACTTACCAGATAACCATTCTCCATCAACGTCACCAACCTATTATTCTCTATATAAATTCGCATGAAGCTTGTGTCAACGCCTCTTCAAATAATGGGCGGATCACGCTTTATATTCTAATGTTCAATTGCCAATATATGTAGAGGATTGTTAAGAAACGAATTGTTGACATAACGATTTTAAGCAGAATTATGGCGCTTTGGCTTACTTTTGTTTTTGATACGCCAGTAAATACAGGGTCGATCTCATTCATGGTGGAATGACCTAAATGTGACGATGATCGTAAGGAATATACTTTTGGCCTAGACGCGTATTGCCATAATTGTGAACCTTTGTCAGTTTTTCCCCTTAAGCAAATATAGTCTCTAACAATATTGCGCGTGTATGACTCCTCTTTCACTGCTGGTTGAAAGTTGCTCAAGCTCTTTGAGTTGAATAACCATATTTTGAGCTGATCTTTAACAATCGGATAGTGATTGCAATCATTATTTGCCTGAATAATGGCCCTATGTTATTTTTGTTTGTTTCTGTACAATGTATTCAGTGCATTTGTATGTGTCCGGACATCAGTGTTTCTTATAAATTTCTAGTTAATATCACGTGTGTATTTATCGCTTAGGATTCCATGGGATTGTGATTAGAGCAGGGCTCCGGTTCATGAGAGTACTAGATCTATACCCAAGATTTAGAGTGGGGTCAAATACATGTAGAAGGGATCTAAAGAAGATCTGAGTCTGAATCGTGTGCTGTGATTGGTTTCATAATGATTATAGTGTAACTCGCGTAAGTTCTCGCGTAAGTTACGTAACTCACTGAAAGCGGCGTGGCAGTTGCAATGTCCATGGGCACCATTGGGGTCGTGAATCTCGCAGTGCGGGGAACCATGGTGACACGTGTGGTTGGCACAGTCAACGTCTACACTGCACGTCTCCTGAGCGCGAACTGATTTCACAAAAACAAAAGTATTGTCGTTTGAAATATTTAACTATTATTAAACCGTGAATGGAACCCAAAATACTTTTTCTCCTAGTCAAATTACACATAAAGTGACTATTCGGTGTTGTGACAAAGAACACAGTTCACCATTTGAACATATTAATCAATTCTAATACTGAATGTCATAGTCCGTATTTGATCAACTTAAACTTTAGCCTGAAGAAACTTTCCTCATGTAGTTTGCGTTCAGGAATATCAACGTGTCGAATCTTCTGCACTCACCAACAGCGGCATGGCAGTTGCAGTGTCCGTGTTCAGCACTGGGGTCATGGATCTCGCAGTGTGGAGCACCATGATGACAAGTGTTTCCCGCACAGTCGTCGTCAGTCTTGCATGGCTGGCCGGCACGCTCTGTTGGCGATTATGTTTTTAAATGTTGTGTATGATATCATGTACAGAGAACATTTTTACTCTATCGGTTTGTTTGTTCGTCGGTGCATCAGTTTATCCGCAAAAATGTATGTAGCGCAATGGTAAAAAACGTTTTTTAGGGCATTCGTCGTTAGTCGAGCAGGATATGTGTCGACGTTTGGTATTTAAGATTTGAATCATGAGTATCATAAGTTTAATTCCACTCTTTTTAAATGAGTATTGGTTTGTTATAAGTGCATTCTTGTCGTGATTATATTATATATAACGATTATTGCATACAATAATGTTAATTTTAAACCTATTTGTTTGCTACTGGATTGTGTTGATGTTTTATTGGGAATAATAATCATGATTGTCCGCTTGCTTTCAATAAAAAAAAAACAAGTAGATGTTAACAAGAATTGTTATTTGATAATATTTCGGGATCAGATCATTCCTTTGTTTCTGGGAGTGGAAACATGCTAAAGTGCTCGATATTTGATGCAGAGAGATATTAATACGCTTCTAACTAGCTGCCTGATGACAGTTGCAGTGTCCATTTTTCCCGTCGTGTATCTCGCAATGCGGAGCCCCGTGGTGACATGTGTGATTCGCACAGTCAACATTTGTGGTGCACGTCTCAGCAGCGCGAACTGGCAACACAGGTACCATATTTACTTTCACACGTTAAAAACAAAAGTCTCTATATGTTATAGAGGATCCCACGGGTGTAGCTAGAATGTCATGTTTGAAGGACTTGTTCAGCCCATTTATGCCCAGCGTCTAGAAAAAAGGTCTGGCAAACAGCGTAAACCCTGATGAGACGACGCATCATGCGGCGTCTCATCTGGGTCTAGGCTGTTTAGTTAAAGGAATTTCTGTAAGAAATATTCTAATACAGAAATAAATATACTAGACATCCCTTTTTTTAGAAATAAAATGATCCAATTTAGAAGGATGGGAGAGTCCACTAGGCATAAATGGGTTAAGGAATATCTTACCACTCGATTGAGTTTTTCACTCCATTTAGATGTCCATCTTAAAATCTTATCTTTTTGCCATATGTCCCCTCATCTGTTTAAGATCTAATTGTTATTCCCACCGAATGTGAGGATTTAAGTAAAGCACTTGTTCGTCCGTCAGTAAGTACTCACGTCTTTACGTACGTACTGATATACACACCATGTACGTCATTTCGTACGTTTTTTACGTGCGTATGCACGTCCCAAAGCGTGTTTTTGATTCCTCTATCACATCTGGGTGGATATTTGATACAGTTAAATGTCAACAATGTACAGATAACCGTTAAGAATCGAATACTGACAATTTTACCTGAATGTGGTCATTTGACAATTTTTTTCTGAATATCTATAGTGGATTGTCTGTGTCAAAAACACGTACTGTCCGAGATTCAGTTTTTGTAAAACATTTCTGGTGAAATCACTTGTATATGTTTCGCCTAAATTAAGGGGTCCCTTGCATGATTACCATAGCATGGTGTCCGTTCACGAGAGTATTGTGCCATACGGAGCGGGGTCAAATTAAAGGGATTATTTAGACTATGTAATTTAATGGTGCCTAAATCGTATGCATCGATTGGAAACTTAAGGTCTTTAGGTGTAACTCATGTCAACTATCTTAGTTACGTCACTCACTGAGAGCAGCGTGGCAGTTTGCAATGTCCATGAGCGCCATTGGGGTCGTGAATCTCGCAGTGCGGGGAACCATGGTGACACGTGTGGTTGGCACAGTCAGCGTCTACGCTGCATGTCTCCTGAGCGCGAACTGATTTCACAAAAACAAAAGTATTGAAAAATATTGAAAAGTATTTAAATATTATTAAACCGTGAATCGAACCCAAAATACTATTTCTCCTTGTCAAATTACACATAAAATGACTATTCGGTGTTGTGACAAAGAACACAGTTCACCATTTAAACATATTAATCAATTCTTATACTGATTGTCATAGTCCGTATTTGATCAACTTAAACTTTAGCCTAAAGAAACTTTCCTCAGGTAGCTTTTGACAAGTGTTTCCCGCACAGTCTTGCATGGCTCACCGGCACGCTCTGTGGGAGATTTCGTTTTTAAATGTTGTCTATTAAATCATGTAACGAGAATATTATTACTCAATCGGTTTGTTTATTCGTCGGTGCATCAGTATATTCAACTCATGTCCGTCATTACCTACGTTTTTTACGTGCGTATGCACGTCCCAAAGCTTGTTTTAATTCCTCTATCACATCTGGGTGGATATTTGATACAGTTGAGTGTCAACAATGTACAGATAACCGTTAATAATCGAATACTGACTATTATGGCTTAATTATGGTCCTTTGTCATTATTTCTGAATATCTATAGTGGATTGTCTGTGTCAAAACATGTACTGTCGGGGAGTCAGTCTTTGTAACACATTTCTGGGGAAATCAATTGTATATGTTTCGCCTAAATTAAGGGGTCACTTGCATGATTACCATAGCATGGTGTCCGTTCACGAGAGTATTGTGCCATACGGAGCGGGGTCAAATTAAAGGGATTATTTAGACTATGAAATTTAATGGTGCCTAAATCGTATGCATCGATTGGCAACTTAAGGTGTTTAGGTGTATCTCATGTCAACTATCTTAGTTACGTCACTCACTGAGAGCAGCGTGGCAGTTGCAATGTCCATGAGCGCCATTGGGGTCGTGAATCTCACAGTGCGGGGAACCATGGTGACACGTGTGGTTGGAACAGTCAGCGTCTACGCTGCACGTCTCCTGAGCGCGAACTGATTCCACAAAAACATAAGTATTGTCGTTTTAAATATTATTAAACCGTGAATCGAACCCAAAATACAATTTCTCCTAGTCAAATTACACATAAAGTGACTATTCGGTGTTGTGACAAAGAACACAGTTTACCACTTTAACATTTTAATCATATTTTATACTGATTGCCATAGTCCGTATTTTATCAACTTTAACTTAAGCCTAAAGAAACTTTCGTCAGGTAGCTTTTGACATTTCTTCAGACGTCTCCGGAGCGCGAACAGTCAACAAAAAACCATTGACTAATTTGTATTTGCATTTACAATTAAAATGACAGTTTTCATGCTATGAGATGTTAAACCTTAAATTCTCAAACGCTACACTAGTTCTGCTAGGTTATTTGCGTTCAGGAATATCAACGTGTCGAATCTTCTGCACTCACCAACAGCGGCATGGCAGTTGCAGTGTCCGTGTTCAGCACTGGGGTCATGGATCTCGCAGTGTGGAGCACCATGATGACAAGTGTTTCCCGCACAGTCGTCGTCAGTCTTGCATGGCTGGCCGGCACGCTCTGTTGGCGATTATGTTTTGAATGTTGTGTATGATATCATGTACAGAGAACATTATTACTCTATCGGTTTGTTTGTTCGTCGGTGCATCAGTTTATCCGCAAAAATGTATGTAGCGCAATGGTAAAAAACGTTTTTTAGGGCATTCGTCGTTAGTCGAGCAGGATATGTGTCGACGTTTGGTATTTAAGATTTGTATCATAAGTATCATAAGTTTAATTCCACTCTTTTTAAATGAGTATTGGTTTGTTATAAGTGCATTCTTGTCGTGATTATATTATATATAACGATTATTGCATACAATAATGTTAATTTTAAACCTATTTGTTTGCTACTGGATTGTGTTGATGTTTTATGGGGAATAATAATCATGATTGTCCGCTTGCTTTCAATAAAAAAAAACAAGTGGATGTTAACAAGAATTGTCATTTGATAATATTTCGGGATCAGATCATTCCTTTGTTTCTGGGAGTGGAAACATGCTAAAGTGCTCGATATTTGATGCAGAGAGATATTAATACGCTTCTAACTAGCTGCCTGATGACAGTTGCAGTGTCCATTTTTCCCGTCGTGTATCTCGCAATGCGGAGCCCCGTGGTGACATGTGTGATTCGCACAGTCAACATTTGTGGTGCACGTCTCAGCAGCGCGAACTGGCAACACAGGTACCATATTTACTTTCACACGTTAAAAACAAAAGTCTCTATATGTTATAGAGGATCCCACGGGTGTAGCTAGAATGTCATGTTTGAAGGACTTGTTCAACCCATTTATGCCCAGCGTCTAGAAAAAAAGGTCTGGCAAACAGCGTAGACCCTGATGAGACGACGCATCATGCGGCGTCTCATCTGGGTCTAGGCTGTTTAGTTAAAGGAATTTCTGTAAGAAATATTCTAAATACAGAAATAAATATACTAGACATCCCTTATTTTAGAAATAAAATGATCCAATTTAGAAGGATGGGAGAGTCCACTAGGCATAAATGGGTTAAGGAATATCTTACCACTCGATTGAGTTTTTCACTCCATTTAGATGTCCATCTTAAAATCTTATCTTTTTGCCATATGTCCCCTCATCTGTTTAAGATCGAATTGTTATTCCCACCGAATGTGAGGATTTAAGTAAAGCACTTGTTCGTCCGTCAGTAAGTACTCACGTCTTTACGTACGTACTGATATACACACCATGTACGTCATTTCTTACGTTTTTTACGTGCGTATACACGTCCCAAAGCGTGTTTTTGATTCCTCTATCACATCTGGGTGGATATTTGATACAGTTAAATGTCAACAATGTACAGATAACCGTTAAGAATCGAATACTGACAATTTTACCTGAATGTGGTCATTTGACAATTTTTTTCTGAATATCTATAGTGGATTGTCTGTGTCAAAACACGTACTGTCCGAGATTCAGTTTTTGTAAAACATTTCTGGTGAAATCACTTGTATATGTTTCAAATTAAGGGGTCCCTTGCATGATTGCCATAGCATGGTGTCCGTTCACGAGAGTATTGTGCCATACGGAGCGGGGTCAAATTAAAGGGATTATTTAGACTATGTAATTTAATGGTGCCTAAATCGTATGCATCGATTGGAAACTTAAGGTCTTTAGGTGTAACTCATGTCAACTATCTTAGTTACGTCACTCACTGAGAGCAGCGTGGCAGTTGCAATGTCCATGAGCGCCATTGGGGTCGTGAATCTCGCAGTGCGGGGAACCATGGTGACACGTGTGGTTGGCACAGTCAGCGTCTACGCTGCATGTCTCCTGAGCGCGAACTGATTTCACAAAAACAAAAGTATTGAAAATATTGAAAAGTATTTAAATATTATTAAACCGTGAATCGAACCCAAAATACTATTTCTCCTAGTCAAATTACACATAAAATGACTATTCGGTGTTGTGACAAAGAACACAGTTCACCATTTAAACATATTAATCAATTCTTATACTGATTGTCATAGTCCGTATTTGATCAACTTAAACTTTAGCCTAAAGAAACTTTCCTCAGGTAGCTTTTGACAAGTGTTTCCCGCACAGTCTTGCATGGCTCACCGGCACGCTCTGTGGGAGATTTCGTTTTTAAATGTTGTCTATGATATCATGTAACGAGAATATTATTACTCAATCGGTTTGTTTATTCGTCGGTGCATCAGTATATTCAACTCATGTCCGTCATTACCTACGTTTTTTACGTGCGTATGCACGTCCCAAAGCTTGTTTTAATTCCTCTATCACATCTGGGTGGATATTTGATACAGTTGAGTGTCAACAATGTACAGATAACCGTTAATAATCGAATACTGACTATTATGGCTTAATTATGGTCCTTTGTCATTATTTCTGAATATCTATAGTGGATTGTCTGTGTCAAAACATGTACTGTCGGGGAGTCAGTCTTTGTAACACATTTCTGGGGAAATCAATTGTATATGTTTCGCCTAAATTAAGGGGTCACTTGCATGATTACCATAGCATGGTGTCCGTTCACGAGAGTATTGTGCCATACGGAGCGGGGTCAAATTAAAGGGATTATTTAGACTATGAAATTTAATGGTGCCTAAATCGTATGCATCGATTGGCAACTTAAGGCGTTTAGGTGTATATCATGTCAACTATCTTAGTTACGTCACTCACTGAGAGCAGCGTGGCAGTTGCAATGTCCATGAGCGCCATTGGGGTCGTGAATCTCACAGTGCGGGGAACCATGGTGACACGTGTGGTTGGCACAGTCAGCGTCTACGCTGCACGTCTCCTGAGCGCGAACTGATTCCACAAAAACATAAGTATTGTCGTTTTAAATATTATTAAACCGTGAATCGAACCCAAAATACAATTTCTCCTAGTCAAATTACACATAAAGTGACTATTCGGTGTTGTGACAAAGAACACAGTTTACCACTTTAACATATTAATAATATTTTATACTGATTGCCATAGTCCGTATTTTATCAACTTTAACTTAAGCCTAAAGAAACTTTCGTCAGGTAGCTTTTGACATTTCTTCAGACGTCTCCGGAGCGCGAACAGTCAACAAAAAACCATTGACTAATTTGTATTCGCATTTACAATTATAATGATAGTTTTCATGCTATGAGATGTTAAACCTTAAATTCTCAAACGCTACACTAGTTCTGCTAGGTTATTTGCGTTCAGGAATATCAACGTGTCGAATCTTCTGCACTCACCAACAGCGGCATGGCAGTTGCAGTGTCCGTGTTCAGCACTGGGGTCATGGACCTCGCAGTGTGGAGCACCATGATGACAAGTGTTTCCCGCACAGTCGTCGTCAGTCTTGCATGGCTGGCCGGCACGCTCTGTTGACGATTTTGTTTTTAAATGTTGTGTATGATATCATGTACAGAGAACATTATTACTCTATCGGTTTGTTTGTTCGTCGGTGCATCAGTTTATCCGCAAAAATGTATGTAGCGCAATGGTAAAAAAACGTTTTTTAGGGCATTCGTCGTTAGTCGAGCAGGATATGTGTCGACGTTTGGTATTTAAGATTTGTATCATAAGTATCATAAGTTTAATTCCACTCTTTTTAAATGAGTATTGGTTTGTTATAAGTGCATTCTTGTCGTGATTATATTATATATAACGATTATTGCATACAATAATGTTAATTTTAAACCTATTTGTTTGCTACTGGATTGTGTTGATGTTTTATGGGGAATAATAATCATGATTGTCCGCTTGCTTTCAATAAAAAAAAACAAGTGGATGTTAACAAGAATTGTCATTTGATAATATTTCGGGATCAGATCATTCCTTTGTTTCTGGGAGTGGAAACATGCTAAAGTGCTCGATATTTGATGCAGAGAGATATTAATACGCTTCTAACTAGCTGCCTGATGACAGTTGCAGTGTCCATTTTTCCCGTCGTGTATCTCGCAATGCGGAGCCCCGTGGTGACATGTGTGATTCGCACAGTCAACATTTGTGGTGCACGTCTCAGCAGCGCGAACTGGCAACACAGGTACCATATTTACTTTCACACGTTAAAAACAAAAGTCTCTATATGTTATAGAGGATCCCACGGGTGTAGCTAGAATGTCATGTTTGAAGGACTTGTTCAACCCATTTATGCCCAGCGTCTAGAAAAAAGGTCTGGCAAACAGCGTAGACCCTGATGAGACGACGCATCATGCGGCGTCTCATCTGGGTCTAGGCTGTTTAGTTAAAGGAATTTCTGTAAGAAATATTCTAAATACAGAAATAAATATACTAGACATCCCTTATTTTAGAAATAAAATGATCCAATTTAGAAGGATGGGAGAGTCCACTAGGCATAAATGGGTTAAGGAATATCTTACCACTCGAGTGAGTTTTTCACTCCATTTAGATGTCCATCTTAAAATCTTATCTTTTTGCCATATGTCCCCTCATCTGTTTAAGATCGAATTGTTATTCCCACCGAATGTGAGGATTTAAGTAAAGCACTTGTTCGTCCGTCAGTAAGTACTCACGTCTTTACGTACGTACTGATATACACACCATGTACGTCATTTCTTACGTTTTTTACGTGCGTATGCACGTCCCAAAGCGTGTTTTTGATTCCTCTATCACATCTGGGTGGATATTTGATACAGTTAAATGTCAACAATGTACAGATAACCGTTAAGAATCGAATACTGACAAGTTTACCTGAATGTGGTCATTTGACAATTTTTTTCTGAATATCTATAGTGGATTGTCTGTGTCAAAACACGTACTGTCCGAGATTCAGTTTTTGTAAAACATTTCTGGTGAAATCACTTGTATATGTTTCGCCTAAATTAAGGGGTCCCTTGCATGATTACCATAGCATGGTGTCCGTTCACGAGAGTATTGTGCCATACGGAGCGGGGTCAAATTAAAAGGATTATTTAGACTATGTAATTTAATGGTGCCTAAATCGTATGCATCGATTGGAAACTTAAGGTCTTTAGGTGTAACTCATGTCAACTATCTTAGTTACGTCACTCACTGAGAGCAGCGTGGCAGTTGCAATGTCCATGAGCGCCATTGGGGTCGTGAATCTCGCAGTGCGGGGAACCATGGTGACACGTGTGGTTGGCACAGTCAGCGTCTACGCTGCATGTCTCCTGAGCGCGAACTGATTTCACAAAAACAAAAGTATTGAAAATATTGAAAAGTATTTAAATATCATTAAACCGTGAATCGAACCCAAAATACTATTTCTCCTATTCAAATTACACATAAAATGACTATTCGGTGTTGTGACAAAGAACACAGTTCACCATTTAAACATATTAATCAATTCTTATACTGATTGTCATAGTCCGTATTTGATCAACTTAAACTTTAGCCTAAAGAAACTTTCCTCAGGTAGCTTTTGACAAGTGTTTCCCACACAGTCTTGCATGGCTCACAGGCACGCTCTGTGGGAGATTTCGTTTTTAAATGTTGTCTATGATATCATGTAACGAGAATATTATTACTCAATCGGTTTGTTTATTCGTCGGTGCATCAGTATATTCAACTCATGTCCGTCATTACCTACGTTTTTTACGTGCGTATGCACGTCCCAAAGCTTGTTTTAATTCCTCTATCACATCTGGGTGGATATTTGATACAGTTGAGTGTCAACAATGTACAGATAACCGTTAATAAGCGAATACTGACCATTATGGCTTAATTATGGTCCTTTGTCATTATTTCTGAATATCTATAGTGGATTGTCTGTGTCAAGACATGTACTGTCGGGGGGTCAGTCTTTGTAACACATTTCTGGGGAAATCAATTGTATATGTTTCGCCTAAATTAAGGGGTCACTTGCATGATTACCATAGCATGGTGTCCGTTCACGAGAGTATTGTGCCATACGGAGCGGGGTCAATTTAAAGGGATTATTTAGACTATGAAATTTAATGGTGCCTAAATCGTATGCATCGATTGGCAACTTAAGGCGTTTAGGTGTATCTCATGTCAACTATCTTAGTTACGTCACTCACTGAGAGCAGCGTGGCAGTTGCAATGTCCATGAGCGCCATTGGGGTCGTGAATCTCACAGTGCGGGGAACCATGGTGACACGTGTGGTTGGCACAGTCAGCGTCTACGCTGCACGTCTCCTGAGCGCGAACTGATTCCACAAAAACATAAGTATTGTCGTTTTAAATATTATTAAACCGTGAATCGAACCAAAAATACAATTTCTCCTAGTCAAATTACACATAAAGTGACTATTCGGTGTTGTGACAAAGAACACAGTTTACCACTTTAACATATTAATAATATTTTATACTGATTGCCATAGTCCGTATTTTATCAACTTTAACTTAAGCCTAAAGAAACTTTCGTCAGGTAGCTTTTGACATTTCTTCAGACGTCTCCGGAGCGCGAACAGTCAACAAAAAACCATTGACTAATTTGTATTCGCATTAACAATTAAAATGATAGTTTTCATGCTATGAGATGTTAAACCTTAAATTCTCAAACGCTACACTAGTTCTGCTAGGTTATTTGCGTTCAGGAATATCAACGTGTCGAATCTTCTGCACTCACCAACAGCGGCATGGCAGTTGCAGTGTCCGTGTTCAGCACTGGGGTCATGGACCTCGCAGTGTGGAGCACCATGATGACAAGTGTTTCCCGCACAGTCGTCGTCAGTCTTGCATGGCTGGCCGGCACGCTCTGTTGGCGATTTTGTTTTTAAATGTTGTGTATGATATCATGTACAGAGAACATTATTACTCTATCGGTTTGTTTGTTCGTCGGTGCATCAGTTTATCCGCAAAAATGTATGTAGCGCAATGGTAAAAAACGTTTTTTAGGGCATTCGTCGTTAGTCGAGCAGGATATGTGTCGACGTTTGGTATTTAAGATTTGTATCATAAGTATCATAAGTTTAATTCCACTCTTTTTAAATGAGTATTGGTCTGTTATAAGTGCATTCTTGTCGTGATTATATTATATATAACGATTATTGCATACAATAATGTTAATTTTAAACCTATTTGTTTGCTACTGGATTGTGTTGATGTTTTATGGGGACTAATAATCATGATTGTCCGCTTGCTTTCAATAAAAAAAAAACAAGTGGATGTTAACAAGAATTGTCATTTGATAATATTTCGGGATCAGATCATTCCTTTGTTTCTGGGAGTGGAAACATGCTAAAGTGCTCGATATTTGATGCAGAGAGATATTAATACGCTTCTAACTAGCTGCCTGATGACAGTTGCAGTGTCCATTTTTCCCGTCGTGTATCTCGCAATGCGGAGCCCCGTGGTGACATGTGTGATTCGCACAGTCAACATTTGTGGTGCACGTCTCAGCAGCGCGAACTGGCAACACAGGTACCATATTTACTTTCACACGTTAAAAACAAAAGTCTCTATATGTTATAGAGGATCCCACGGGTGTAGCTAGAATGTCATGTTTGAAGGACTTGTTCAATCCATTTATGCCCAGCGTCTAGAAAAAAGGTCTGGCAAACAGCGTAGACCCTGATGAGACGACGCATCATGCGGCGTCTCATCTGGGTCTAGGCTGTTTAGTTAAAGGAATTTCTGTAAGAAATATTCTAAATACAGAAATAAATATACTAGACATCCCTTATTTTAGAAATAAAATGATCCAATTTAGAAGGATGGGAGAGTCCACTAGGCATAAATGGGTTAAGGAATATCTTACCACTCGATTGAGTTTTTCACTCCATTTAGATGTCCATCTTAAAATCTTATCTTTTTGCCATATGTCCCCTCATCTGTTTAAGATCGAATTGTTATTCCCACCGAATGTGAGGATTTAAGTGAAGCACTTGTTCGTCCGTCAGTAAGTACTCACGTCTTTACGTACGTACTGATATACACACCATGTTCGTCATTTCTTACGTTTTTTACGTGCGTATGCACGTCCCAAAGCGTGTTTTTGATTCCTCTATCACATCTGGGTGGATATTTGATACAGTTAAATGTCAACAATGTACAGATAACCGTTAAGAATCGAATACTGACAATTTTACCTGAATGTGGTCATTTGACAATTTTTTTCTGAATATCTATAGTGGATTGTCTGTGTCAAAACACGTACTGTCCGAGATTCAGTTTTTGTAAAACATTTCTGGTGAAATCACTTGTATATGTTTCGCCTAAATTAAGGGGTCCCTTGCATGATTACCATAGCATGGTGTCCGTTCACGAGAGTATTGTGCCATACGGAGCGGGGTCAAATTAAAGGGATTATTTAGACTATGTAATTTAATGGTGCCTAAATCGTATGCATCGATTGGAAACTTAAGGTCTTTAGGTGTAACTCATGTCAACTATCTTAGTTACGTCACTCACTGAGAGCAGCGTGGCAGTTGCAATGTCCATGAGCGCCATTGGGGTCGTGAATCTCGCAGTGCGGGGAACCATGGTGACACGTGTGGTTGCCACAGTCAGCGTCTACGCTGCATGTCTCCTGAGCGCGAACTGATTTCACAAAAACAAAAGTATTGAAAATATTGAAAAGTATTTAAATATTATTAAACCGTGAATCGAACCCAAAATACTATTTCTCCTAGTCAAATTACACATAAAATGACTATTCGGTGTTGTGACAAAGAACACAGTTCACCATTTAAACATATTAATCAATTCTTATACTGATTGTCATAGACCGTATTTGATCAACTTAAACTTTAGCCTAAAGAAACTTTCCTCAGGTAGCTTTTGACAAGTGTTTCCCGCACAGTCTTGCATGGCTCACCGGCACGCTCTGTGGGAGATTTCGTTTTTAAATGTTGTCTATGATATCATGTAACGAGAATATTATTACTCAATCGGTTTTTTTTTCGTCGGTGCATCAGTATATTCAACTCATGTCCGTCATTACCTACGTTTTTTACGTGCGTATGCACGTTCCAAAGCTTGTTTTAATTCCTCTATCACATCTGGGTGGATATTTGATACAGTTGAGTGTCAACAATGTACAGATAACCGTTAATAATCGAATACTGACCATTATGGCTTAATTATGGTCCTTTGTCATTATTTCTGAATATCTATAGTGGATTGTCTGTGTCAAAACATGTACTGTCGGGGAGTCAGTCTTTGTAACACATTTCTGGGGAAATCAATTGTATATGTTTCGCCTAAATTAAGGGGTCACTTGCATGATTACCATAGCATGGTGTCCGTTCACGAGAGTATTGTGCCATACGGAGCGGGGTCAAATTAAAGGGATTATTTAGACTATGAAATTTAATGGTGCCTAAATCGTATGCATCGATTGGCAACTTAAGGTGTTTAGGTGTATCTCATGTCAACTATCTTAGTTACGTCACTCACTGAGAGCAGCGTGGCAGTTGCAATGTCCATGAGCGCCATTGGGGTCGTGAATCTCACAGTGCGGGGAACCATGGTGACACGTGTGGTTGGCACAGTCAGCGTCTACGCTGCACGTCTCCTGAGCGCGAACTGATTTCACAAAAACATAAGTATTGTCGTTTTAAATATTATTAAACCGTGAATCGAACCCAAAATACAATTTCTCCTAGTCAAATTACACATAAAGTGACTATTCGGTGTTGTGACAAAGAACACAGTTTACCACTTTAACATATTAATCATATTTTATACTGATTGCCATAGTCCGTATTTTATCAACTTTAACTTAAGCCTAAAGAAACTTTCGTCAGGTAGCTTTTGACATTTCTTTAGACGTCTCCGGAGCGCGAACAGTCAACAAAAAACCATTGACTAATTTGTATTCGCATTAACAATTAAAATGACAGTTTTCATGCTATGAGATGTTAAACCTTAAATTCTCAAACGCTACACTAGTTCTGCTAGGTTATTTGCGTTCAGGAATATCAACGTGTCGAATCTTCTGCACTCACCAACAGCGGCATGGCAGTTGCAGTGTCCGTGTTCAGCACTGGGGTCATGGATCTCGCAGTGTGGAGCACCATGATGACAAGTGTTTCCCGCACAGTCGTCGTCAGTCTTGCATGGCTGGCCGGCACGCTCTGTTGGCGATTTTGTTTTTAAATGTTGTGTATGATATCATGTACAGAGAACATTATTACTCTATACGTTTGTTTGTTCGTCGGTGCATCAGTTTATCCGCAAAAATGTATGTAGCGCAATGGTAAAAAAACGTTTTTTAAGGGCATTCGTCGTTAGTCGAGCAGGATATGTGTCGACGTTTGGTATTTAAGATTTGTATCATAAGTATCATAAGTTTAATTCCACTCTTTTTAAATGAGTATTGGTTTGTTATAAGTGCATTCTTGTCGTGATTATATTATATATAACGATTATTGCATACAATAATGTTAATTTTAAACCTATTTGTTTGCTACTGGATTGTGTTGATGTTTTATGGGGAACAATAATCATGATTGTCCGCTTGCCATCAATAAAAAAACTTGTGGATGTTAACAAGAATTGTCATTTGATAATATTTCGGGATCAGATCATTCCTTTGTTTCTGGGAGTGGCAACATACTAAAGAGCTCGATATTTGATGCAGAGAGATATTAATACGCTTCTTACTAGCTGGCTGATGACAGTTGCAGTGTCCACCTTTCCCGTCGTGTATCTCGCAATGTGGTGCCCCGTGGTGACATGTGTGATTCGCACAGTCAACATTTGTGGTGCACGTCTCCGCAGCGCGAACTTTGAACACAGGTACTATATTTTCTTTCACACGTTAAAAACAAAAGTATCATATGTTATAGAGAATATCACGGGTGTAGCTAGAATTTCATGTGTGAATGCCTAGTTTAAGGAATATCTTACCACTCCGTTTAAATGTCCATCTTAAAATCTTATCTTTTTGCCATATTTCCCCTCATTTGTTTAAGATCGAATTGTTATTCCCACCGTATGTGAGGATTTAAGTAAAGCACTTTTTCGACGTCAGTCAGTACTTACGTCTTAACGTAAGTATCGGTACGCACACCCTGTCCGTCATTACTTACGTTTTTTACGTGCGTATGCACGTCCCAAAGCTTGTTTTTTTAATTCCTCTATCACATCTGGGTGGATATTTGATACAGTTTGTGTCAACAATGTACAGATAACCGTTAAGAATCGAATACTGACTATTTTGGCTTAATTATGGCCCTTTGTCGTTATTTCTGAATATCTAAAGTGGATTGTCTGTGTCAAAACATGTACTGTCGGGGAGTCAGTCTTTGTAACACATTTCTGGGGAAATCAATTGTTTATGTATCGTCTAAATTAAGGGGTCCCTTGCATGATTACCATAGCATGGTGCCCGTTCACGAGAGTGGTGTGCCATACGGATCGGGGTCAAATGAAAGGGATTATTTAGACTATGAAGCTTAATGGTGCCTAAATCGTGTGCATTGACTGGTAACATAAGGTATATATGTGTAACTCATGTCAACTATCTTAGTTACGTCACTCACCGACAGCGGCGTGGCAGTTGCAATGTCCATGGGCGCCATTGGGGTCGTGAATCTCGCAGTGCGGGGAACCATGGTGACACGTGTGGTTGGCACAGTCAGCGTCTACGCTGCATATCTCCTGAGCGCGAACTGATTTCACAAAAACAGAAGACCTGTCCCTTTAAGTAATTCCGTGTACTGAACTAAAAACACTTTCTTCTAGTCCAGCTACATATAAAATGACTGTGTAAAAAGGAACACAGTTTACCACTTGAAAATAGTAGTAAATACTTCTACAGATTCTCTTATTCTGTATGTTAGAAACTAAAACTTAAGTCCAGACAAAAGTTCGTCATGTAGTAATGAATTAGTGTAATTTTAGAGGCATTCGGAGCACTAACAATATACGTAAAATTTAACTAACTTGTATTTGCACATGATTTTAATTAAAACGATCATATTCTTGCGGTGAAGTGTTAAAGGTAAAATTCTTAAACGACGTACTGATTGTGATAAGTTATTTGCGTTCAGGAGGACAATTAACGTGTCGAATCTGTTTAACTCACCGAGGGCGGCGTGGCAGTTGCAGTGTCCTTGAGCAGCAGTCGGGTCGTGAATCTCGCAGTGCGGGGAACCATGGTGACACGTTGTTCCTGCACAGTCCGTATCGGACTTGCACGGCTCGCCCGCCGCGAGTACAAGGGCTGAAATAAAACCAATAATAATCCTAATTTAAACCTTCGTCATTTGGATCCGTCCGATGTTTGCAACAATCAAGTAAGAATAGTATTATAGTACCTCTACTTTAATACTGTTGCTTTTAAGTATATCATATGCAATCTTTTTTAAAAAACATTTTTTATTTGGATCAAACGTCCATTTTGACCAAAACATTTCGAACCTATCAGACACGATGCTACAGCGAACCTCAACATCTTTATCTCAGTATCAACCGTAAAGAAATCTACAATGAATGAAACATGAGCTTCTGCTGCTTTTATATCGAAAATATCATACCAGTGTGCGCCGGTATCTCTCGACTAGGCCACCTATTGCATTGGGCCAAGAATATCGTGATTAGAAATATTTTGAGGACATGTAACAGACCTTAGCGTGTGAATTGATAAGAAGAAATCACGACAGCCAGGTCTCTATGCGCACGAACCCTTACGTTGCTTTGTCCTACATTTTATTTGTCATTCCAAATACCACTAATTTCATTATCCATCAACAGTTTGCTTGTAAATAAGAATTTGCGAACGTTCGCTTTTGGGATCGAATGGTGCTCGCAGAAATAAGTCTCGATTATTTTTGAGACGTGTATTTCAAACAAGAACTGCTTTATTTATGAGCGATTAGGTCTATAGATCAAGTCCTAGTTGTTAATACATGTTTTTCATTAAATATATCTATCAATTATTATGTGTACATTTCCTATTTGAATCTAATAAACAATTTTCTTGCAATCGATGAGTACATAAAAATGCATATTTGTAAAAGAAATATGTGCTAAATAAATTAATCATAATTTTCGATATACATCGACAATGGTTATCGTAGAAGTTTTTTGGAATTTTCTTATTAAATTACATTTGAACTAAATAATTATGGTATGCACACATGATACAAAATATCGAGTCAGTATTTTGATCATCTTATACAGTCTTATACAGTAAATTGTTAACGCACGTATGAAATATTTAAATCAAATTTATATTTATCTATAATATTACAATCAGTGAAAAAAAACATCGCAGAATAAGCGTTGCGTTTAGAGATAATAGTGTTAGTTATTTTCTGAAATAAGTATGCAACTCGAACATTGAAATGAATAAATGAATTGGTTGGACGAATCAATTTAAAAATTACTATAGAGCACACATATAAACCCATTCACAAATATCTCTACAGAAATTAGCATTACTTGTTGACATTTCACAATCGAACAGATTCTTATTGGATTACAATCCATGTCAAAGTGGTCTGCGTTAAGCTTGGGCACATTTTCATCAATTCACGCTGCGCCAAGTTGATCATGAAAAAGACGATTTGTCGTTTGCATGGTCGCTAAAGGGACACTGACAACTTTTGTCACAGATACATTCCAATCGTTTGCACTTAGCAACTGAATGCTTTTATATGTTGAATATTTGACAGCCCATTTTTGTAGTAAAACCTCAATGAGTCGATATCGTAACCTTTGTCATGCATAAAATACTTTATATTGATCCCGTGATCAATCATTCGGTCACGACACAATATGATGGTCTTATGTTGGCTATGTTAGTCATCTGTTTTGTAACTAGATCTAAACGAAATTGCATATCGAGCCAACTGATTTCTCTGTCCTGATTTCAAGGCCATTTTATTTGTTGATTTCATTAACACTGGATTCCTTGAGAGTACGACATCTGATGGCATCGTGTTGTGTAACCTGAGACAGATTGGACACGGATGCCTTGTTATCAGGTCACCGATGCCAAATACCGTAACTTTGACTGGTGAAATGGCGATTGGCATAGAAAGAGATTTAATAGACACTGGGTTAAATCGCGTAGTTCTTTATATACATAGGAACCTTTTTTACCAACACATATGAAACGTTGATGATTAAACGATTAAACATCGTATACAAGTCCAGAACATCAACGAAATCAGAGCATTATTCTATTGACAATAAAACATTTTGTACAGTCGAAAATGTCTGCACGTCCAAACGACATATGCCATATGCACTGTTGCGATATTCCAAGTGACCTGTGCAAATTTGTTCAAACGGCATACAAATACAATTTTGGTTCTGCAATAAATACGACTAGATGTTTCGGTATCGGCTTAACCCATTTATGCCTAGTGGACTCTCCCATCCTTCTAAATTGGATTAATTTATTTCCAAAATTAGGTATGTCATGTATATTTTTTTCTATTTTTAGAATATTTCTTACAGAAATTCCTTTAAGCAAACAGCGCAGACCCTGGTGAGACGCCGCATCATGCGGCGTCTCATCTGGGTCTACGCTGTTTGCCAAGGCCTTTTTTCTAGACGCTAGGCATAAATTGGTTAAACTTTGTAGTTCTGAATTTCATTGAATTTGAAGTAGTTGATTTATGATACCATTTTAATTCAACATTCCTCGTTCATATTTATGATTTAGTAAAAGATTTCAAAAATAAAAAGGTTGACATAAAAAAAGTTTATACTCGCTTTAACTCAATCAGAAAGCAAATATGGATGCCTTTTGATTTTTTTGCATGTTTATCAAAAAATCAGTCCAAATGCCTGCAGAAACTGTCTAGTAGTGTTTAATATGAGCGATGCTCGGAATAAGACAAATGTCTACGCGGAGATTTGTAATTAAAGCTCAAGTTTTCATGTTAAATGCTCAAGACATGCTAACCTTCCTTCTCAACTATTTATGTACGACTGTTATTTTAAATTAGACAATAAGTATCGTTTCACATATATCCGCTGCAAGTTGTTCAGAAATTCATACGGCCAAATATAAGGTATATACGCTATGTAAGATACAGATGTGCCGTGTATTGTTAATTGTTTATTGTTAAACGTAATGATAAGTGTTTTGATTGCAAACAAAATTGAACACTACATAAGCAATTGAATTTCTTTCATGACAATTCTTTATTAAGCATTACGTGGAGTGTATTGTTAACCACAACTTTCAATGGTTTAATAGTTGACAAATAGTAATTAACACTAAAGAAGTGTTTTTGTATTTCATAAAAATTGATTGTTAAACGTAACGTGCACTTCATTGTTAAACAAAACATAACGTGTTTTGAACGTCGACGGGTGATATTGAACACAACAGAAGTGATTGCATTTATATGAGTCGCGTTCTGAGAAAACTGGGCTTAATGTATGTTCGTAAAGTGTCGTCCCAGATTAGCCTGTGCAGTGCGCCTAAACGTGATTTTCGGTAAGGAGGAACTTCCTTGAAACTAAATATACCATAAAAGCGGAAAGTGTCGTCCCTGATTAGCCTGTGCGGACTGCACAGGCTTATCTGGGACGACACATTACGCACATGCATTATGCCAAGTTTTTTCAGAACACGACTCATATTATAACATATTATCGATCAACGTGCAAACAATACATGCCATTAGATATCAGCTGGTATTGTTTTTGCTTATTGACCGTATGGCAAGTGACTTACGATATGTCTGAATGTTTTCATTATAGAAACGCTCCAGTACTATTGTTCTTTGGGCCGTTTAAAAATATATACGTAGAGGAAATGATTAACACAAATGCTAGATTTACTTAATTTGAAAAATAAAAAACGAGAAAATGTGTTTAGAGGTATGTCTACTATGCTTCCTATGCCGCCTATGCCGCCGCCTATGCCGAAATAAATCTATCAATCAACATTGTGAAAGAGAATTTCAACTAAAGAACTTTGGACTTTATCACAAGCGACCGTTAGATTTTGTAACATCAACGGTGAGTGAATTATAATTGTACTTTTTCGTTCTGTTATTAACATAACGCGTTAAACGCTGGAAAAAAAATCGTGTTTGATTAAATAAAATCACATTTCTTTGAAATGTTGTTTTGGTAGTGTTGTACGTTGTATACTTTCGAACAACGTGAGTATTTTGAAACCGTCAATCAAATGTAATTAATCGTCGTTTTTTGTTGGGTACATTACTTTCAGTATAAACTTTGCAAAAACATATTAAACAAATGCTCATAGCTCATTTACTGAAATTTATATCTGTCAATAGTTTCATAGAGTAAAATTCAGTTAAGTTTATTCTATAACACCATAGACTAAAATCCAGTTTATTATATAATATCTTAGACTGAAAATTCCATTCCATTCTATATTATCAATAACTAAAATTCGTGTATTCTATAATATCATAGATCAACATTCAGTTTATTATGAAGCATCATAGACTGATACATTAATTTTATTCCATAGTATCAAAGGCTACAATTAATTTTAGTCCATAGACTACAGCACCTATATATCTATCTATCTTTCAGTAAGGTCGAACCCCTTCTGGGGCCATAGACCTGTCGCGCCAGTAAGGTCGAACCCCTTCTGGGGCCATAGACCTGTCGCAGGTCGAACCCCCTCTGGGGCCATAGACCTGTCGCAGGTCGAACCCCTTCTGGGGCCATAGACCTGTCGCGCGTCACCGACAAGAAAGTTAGTAAGACTGAAATAAAAAGATATAAAACGACAGAAAAAGTGTGCTTTAATTAAAACAGGTTAAAAACAGATCAAGTATGCTTATGGGGAGGTATGATCAACCTTGCTTACAACCAGGCTGAACTCGGGTCCAGGGAGGGTGACAATGTCAGGAGGTAGAGCATTCCAGTGGATGATTGTAATGGGAAAGAAGGAAAACTTATGATAATCAGTTGTGGTTTGGATGTTCTGGAATGCTTTTGTATGGGAGGTTCTTGATGGTCTAGTGATTGGTTTGAGGAAGTCAGGTATAGGAATGGCTACCTGGTTATGCAAGATATTGTGAAACATAACCAGGTGCTGGTCAATATGTCGGAGGTCAAGGCGTCGCCAGTTTAGGGAAGTAAGCATGTCTGTGACACCTTTCAAGTTATATAGTATCATAGATTTAAATCAAGCTCATTCTATCGAATCATAGACTAAAATTCAGTTCATTCAACACAAGAATGGACCAAATTTGTTTTATTTCTTAAAGCAATTACTAAAATTAATTCCATTATATAGTATCGTGATAGACGAAATTCCTTTTCATAACACATTGTAATAGACCTCGCAAACGACGCAACAGCTTGCGTTTGTGTATAGTTGAGACACTCGGTCGGTCGGCTAGTCCGCATTATATTTTAAAAGTTTCCCACATTTCTCAATCGATTAATTGACGTTTCAAATATGTCATCTCCATAAAAAAGCAATTTGTAAGACGCTTTTTTCATTCCCAGTGATCCACGCATTCATGGGTCATTTATCTTTTAACAAAGCTGACAAAGTGGTACGGGCTAATCCTGAATTATTTACCCTTGAAAATTGCTGACAAAGTTTTACGGGGGGGGGGGGGGGGGGGGGGGAATCTTGAATCATTAACAATGAACATGGCTGACAAAGTGGTACTGGGATAATCCTGAATAATATACCATTGAACATAGCTGACAAAATGGTACGGGGGTAATCCTGAATAATTTACCCTTAAACAAAGCTGACAAAGTGGTGCGGGGGTAATCCTGAGTCATTTACAGTGAACATGGCTGACAAAGTGGTGCGGGGGTAATCTTGAGTCAATGACAGTGAACATGGCTGACAAAGTGGTTCGGGGGTAATCTTGAGTCATTGACAGTGAACATGGCTGACAAAGTGATGCGGGGGTAATCCTGAGTTATTGACAGTGAACATGGCTGACAAAGTGGTTCGGGGGTAATCTTGAATCATTTACCATTGAACATAGGAGCAAAAGTTGTGAGGGGGTAATTATCACGTATGCGACAAAGTTCTAATTTAATGCTTTTGAAGTAATGTATTCGAGGGGGTAATTATCACATATGCGACAAAGCTCTAATTTATTGCTATAGAAGCAATGTCTGAAGTTCATTTCATGAGGTAGAAAACAAGCACAAACTTTATAAAATCAATTCATTTTACTTTCGTTTTCAGTTCGGTCCTAAATGGATGTATCCCGTATGGCTGTCTCTGCAACTAGTTTTCCATATAGTTGCACTGACATTGGACGGTCTCTCCGCGAGTAAACACAGCGGCGAACCTAGCGCTAACTATCTCATGTACATCCACAACTGGTGTTACCTCCTCTTGATCCTCAGCAACGTAATCGACCTCGTCGTGAATCTCTATGTCCATATCTGCGCAAGGCACATTCTACAAGAAAGGGAAAGTATGTTTATTTCTTGTACGTGTATTTAAGTGTGAGTGTTGATGCTCCATAAAACTGGATATCCCCCCCCCCCCCTCCACAATCCTTTGCATTCACCACTCTAATGCGGGGGCCTCAATTGTATGACGTTAACTTGTTTTGCTTTTGTGCGATGTGTGGTGCTATCATGAGGTTACTACCCTGCCTGTGAAGTTGAATTTTCATATTTTTATGTGTTTTGCGTCACTTCATGTTGTGTTATGCCTCGATATGTGACTTATATACAATTATAAGGAACGACGATGAGTAATGATTTTAATACCCCTGTGTGTTTTGTATGAAATAAACAAGAATAAGAACAAAAGAACGTAACTCTCTGATTATTTGAGCCTTGTTCTGACAAAACTGGGCTTAATGTATGTACGTAAAGTGTCATCCCAGATTAGCCTGTGCAGTCCACACAGGCTAATCAGGGAAGACACTTTCCGCCAAAACTTAAATTTCGGTAAGAAGGGACTTCCTTGAAACTAAAAATACCATAAAAGCGGAAAGTGTCGTCCCTTATTAGCCTGTGCGGACTGCACAGGCTTATCTGGGACAACACTTTACGCACATGCATAATGCCCAGTTTTCTCAGAACGCGACTCATTTGTTCCATCAACAGGTGAAACGGGGGGAGCCGAAATAGTCATGCGGAACAGGACAGCAAAAATCAGCTTTAAAACAATGGGTAGGTGCATCGTTTCTTTAAAAAGCATAGGAAGCATGCATTCATATTGTTATAATCCAATACACAACGTTTATACCGGGTAAACTGCAGTCACCAGTCGATTGGTTGGTCGGTTTATTGGTTAAATTTTAATATTTGGTCAACAGAAAGCCGTGTATCAAGCAAACTGCTTCTACCAGTTTATCGTTTTGCAATTTTAAGTTATTCACTTTCGAAAAACTATAATTACCAGAAAATTTTACCGTGCCGACGAATCACTACAAAGAAGTACTGTTGAATCAATTTTGCCAGAGGTTTATGTTCTTCATGTAAATTAATTGACAAATTGGCATACACTGTGAATAGTATGTTAAATAAAACAATATTGAACGGAACGCAACACAGACAATCAACAAAGTATGATTATTAAGTACATTAGTGCACGATGACGGTGAAGATAATGATGATGATCATAACAATGTTGATTCTGATTTTGACGATAATAATGATAATGATAATGATGATGATGATGATGATGATGATGATGGTGGTGGTGGTGGTGGTGGTGACCCTTTCTACCCTTTATGTGTCAAAACAGTCGAAAAAAGGGGAAGGAAATCCTTGTTTAACAGCGACACTTAAAGAAATAATTGTCGGGTCACCCAACTCTCTGTCCCAATCTTCCAGAGCTTCCTGCGCGCCTGCATTAAATACAGGGTTCTTGAAACTCCATAGAAATCTTCAGGAGAGAGTATCGATTCCCGTTGATATCCTTTTTACATAGTAGGCAAGTTGTCATTCTCTTATAAAATTCAGGTCTTAAACTTGTGAACTATATACTTTTTTATTTTTTATTTTGCAAGGCGAGTACTACACGGTCCGCTGGTACATGAAGGTGACCTGGGTATTCTTCACTATCTCCACCGTATCCGGACTTACCATCACCATTCTCTACCTACTCAGTTTCTACTTCATTCGGGGTAAGGAAAACCAAACATTCAATTATAGATTCTACTTCATTCGGGGTAAGGAAAACCAAACAACGAGTGTCAGATCTTTTTTATCACATGCTTTTAAATGAGCAAATTAAAAAGAGCAAAGTCGGGTAATTTCGATACCTTTAGAGTAAAATTTGAATTAGTCCTGATATTTCGAAATTACCCTCCAAGTGCCCAAACTTAATGAAAAACACCGTTTTGACTTGTAAATATTTGCTAACGAATGTTATTATCGTTGCCGGCATTACTCAAAACCTCAAGCGATTAAACTAAGGTGGCAGGGGATATATCAGTGAAAGGGGGTCCAAGTGAAAGGGGGGTCCATGAAAATTACATATCTTTAGGGTAGGGGTTACCTATGGTCTTTAAAAATCAATTAGGTATTTATAAGATGTATTTCTTGTGTTAGGTTGAAGAAAGAATGTCTCAAAAACGCTGCAGAAACAGAACAAAACTTTGAACGTAAATTGTGAAAAATCTAAACGTATGGGAGACACTTTTCTAGATAAATAAACAAAGCACAGGGATGAAATTTATTAGTGATGTAGCCAAAACCAGGATTGCATTCTGTTTGAATGTTCTGTGCATGCCATGAAATGGGTCAAAGTTCTCAATATTTCATTAAAAATGAGGTGGGTGGGGGGAAAGATCAAGAGCCATAGTTTCACAAGTGAAGAAGCCAGCCTTGTCTTTGGTTGTATTTTCAATGTACATTGTCTATGCTATGACACTGACACAAAAAGGCTTTCTTGTGTCACTTTTTGTTTTGATGAAATGGATTTGACTGTTTGCGGCCTTTCGGAACTCGAAATTTGGTCAAAAATATATCCCCTGCCCCCTAAACGCGGCGGATTGTAATTTCGACAGTTAGCGGCTAATTTCGACACTTAGCTGCTAATTTCGACACTTGTCTTTGTATTAATTTTTAACAACTGTTCTTATCAGTTATTTACATTTTATCTATCAATTAATAGAATGTCACGATCTCTTTAATGTCTAGTGTTAATTATGTTGCGGTGGTTTAGTGGATGTGGTGTCCGCCAAGCGATCAGGAGTTCGTTGGTTCGTTCTCTACTCAGGGACCTTGCTCATTATTGTCTCCATTGACACCAAGTACTGGTTCTTCCCAGTAAACGGACTCGATAGTGTCTCAATAAGTCGAAGGATTTCGATGCAATCGAGTTTAAATAAATAGGATTATACTAATAAAAAAATACAATTTCAAAATCTTTAAATAGCTCTTTTTTAAATAATCGGCTTGGACAAATATAGAAAGAGCTTAATATATACAGTACAGCCCACGCGAAACCAACATAATCCTCGGTCACGCCACGGCCAGAATCAGTCAAGTCAAGTCAAAAACCTTTTATTTCAACTCAATTCATGTTTGACATGAATACATTAGAAAAAAAGTACATACATGTATAGACGAGCAATTGTTAGTACACGGCGGCCGCGTCGTGTGTTCACGCTGCGTATCGTCGAGGCGCTCGCGTACTTTCTCAGAATAAATCCACCGCATACGTACGCGACGGATCGAGTGAAAAGATATACACCTACATGTACATTTGTGTAGCGTAGAAACCTTGATTTACGCCAAGTACATTCGTGGTTATTATTTTCACGTTTTAAAGGGATCTTTTCACGCTTTGGTAAATTGACAAAATTGAAAAAAGTTGTTTCAGATTCGTAAGTTTTCGTTTTAGTTATGATATTTGTGAGGAAACAGTAATACTGAACATTAACCATGCTCTAATATAGCCATTATATGCATCTTTTGACGATTTTAAAACCTAAAAATTATAAAGCGTTGCAACGCGAAACGATTGAATAATTTGGAGAGTTCTGTTTTTGTCGTTAAATTTTGTGAAACTACGAAGATTGCTTATATAAGGTATAAAATACGCCAAAAATGTGTACTCGGCGGAATAGCTCAGTAGGCTAAAGCGTTTTTACTTCAGGACTCTGGCAGGACTCCAGGGGTCACTGGTTCGAAACCTGCTCCGGGCAATGTTCTTTTCCTTTTTTTATTTTTTTTCTTGATTTTTTACTGGAGCTTTTACGATCCAATGTTTACATTTATCAATATAAAGCATTTAATGAATAAGTTAAAAAAATGCCAAAATCTGTGAAAAGGCCCCTTTAATAAGCGATACGGCACGTAATGCGCTTTAACAAATTATCGTTGAATTAATTACGCACAACTATAAATGTTTCGTTCGATTCTCAAATGAGCATTATTAAATTTGTAATTCGAAACACGCTTCAGAATTTTAATGCTAACGCGACATTAACAAATTCTAGCCTAAAATAAACAGTGATAAAATATCGTTTGTCTCAATTAAAAGCGCGCGAAAATTATGCAGAGATACAGAACGTCGCATGGAAAGTGTGGGTGTATTTTGTGTTGTATAAAAACATGAACATCTTTGTTAATTTTTCTATGTTAATACTTTGTTGTGATGTGTCTGATGTGATTTATTTGAAAGATTTATTTTTGAAAGATTGATTTTTGTATCACATTTTGCATATTTTGTATTATCATAATCATCATCGTCATCATTATCATCGTCGTCGTTGTCTTCGTCGTCGTCGACGTCGTCGAAATTGATAAGGAAGTTATTATAACATTTAACTGTATAGTTCATTTTCTTTTTTCCCTCGTATGTTCGTATGCATGTTTCAAATTATATATTTGTGTTTTGTTACTGAAGACCACATTGTAAAAAAGAAATTATTTCTTAATGTTAAATTCTTCATGAAATAAAGTTATTATTATTATTATTACGTCAGGCGATTTACGCGTGTTCAGTGGGAAAAAAAACGCCCCGATTAGACGTTATTTCATCACATCTTTTAATAGTAACAAATGCAAAATTGTACTTAATTGATACTTAAGAAAAATGGCGAATGTTTGTGTTTCTTGAGCACTTTAATGTAAATATTGACCAGAATTTGCTTTAAAACTGGAATATACGGGATTATCGGGTAATGAGTAGCGATATCAACTGTATACTATGAACAAAATGAAACGATTTTATATACGCATATTCAAACAATAGTTATAATAAGCTGATAATAAACAAAACAGCAATTAAGTCTTGATTGTTGATTAGGCTTCATACTGCTAATTGTCTCGGCATCGGCTCGTTGCGCCTTGACTCCGCGGATCACGATATGTTTGTTCGGCGTGCGCTGTACTGTATATATAATACTCAATAAGCTGAGTAAACAACAATTTAAAGAGTAATTCTATTTAACGAATCTCCCTTGCCATGTGTAATATGCGCTGGGAATGCTTGACAACATTTGGAGTGTCGGAATTACCCACCATCGTATACAATCGGAGGATAATTTTGACACCCCACAAATTAAAAAAGGCTTGGCGCCATTCAAACACAAATACAATGAGAAGTGAAACAAATTTTATACTAGAACTTGTACAAATATCAGAAATACAGCGAAATACTGAACGGACGTAATTGGCAATTATGTAACCTCCCTTGTCGAAGCCCATAACGCTAGAAAAATTCGCTAAGTGATACAATGTAACTATTTTAAATGACTCAATTACATGCAAACAGCGAGACGCTTGATAGATATATGTAATCTGGTGACGTCACAACACCAACTACGTCACATTTTACAACGAAAGACTTGTCTGATAAATATTGTGAAAAGTGTCGAAATTAGGCGACTGTCGGAATTAACCACATTGCGCTAGATATTTACAGTACGCAAACATAATGATAAATACCGAATGTTGTTTACATTTCGTGACGTCATTTGACGTTGCAACGTAATTTCAGCAAAATAACAAAATGCGACTGGTCAATCAAACGAAAATTAGCCAATGAAAACGCTTAACAAGTATATTAGACATGTGTAAGCTATAGAGGATATTTGTTCATGTCAGTGTAAGATCGTTTGTTATGTGACAAATTTGGCCGGTATTTTATCCTTTAGGTGCATTATTCTTTGAGATCTTTCCTATTATTTACACCTAAACGAAAGTACATTTCCCGCGAACAAGCATTCGACTATTCGGTACGTTCCACGCAAATAGCGTGTGTATTTTGGATTGATCATTGTATTTTTATGTACATAATTTGATGATTTAATAATACAAGTCGGTTATTAAGATGCACAATATGTATTTCATAATATAGCCACAGTATTATACAATTACTGTTTGAAACGGTAGGGTTGTGTTTACATGAAATAGTAGGGTGATGTCTTTAGCAAGCGGGTCACGTGGTATATATATCAGTATATAAAGCGCTGCTCTTATGGGGAGCGAGCAGTCTGCGTTCGAACGTCGAACAGTTCACAACGTTAAATACGTTGCATTAATTAGAGACCTTATACCATTGAAATTATCTGGGACTTTGGATGCCTTTTAAGTAGAAGTGACCCAAGCAACTTTGCGCACTACACCATAGCTTGCTGGGTAGCTTCAATAGAGACTCATACCTTTGTCCGGGTCACAGGTTGGTGATATAAGACGGTGCACGAGTCTGGTCTCGTAGGTCAGTCTGAGTCTGTCGAGCTACTGATTGTCGCTTGTACAACACTGACCGATTGTCTTCCTTGCATAAACGCAGAGGGGGGACATTGATTGTCTTCCTTGCGTAACGCAGAGGGGAGACACTGCAGACTCTTTGGTATAAGTGCAAGTTGACCCAAGTCAACTTAAGCCAACCCAAGTCGACCCAAGTCGACCCAAGTCGACCCAAGTCGACCCAAGTCGACCCAAGTCGACCCAAGTCGACCCAAGTCAACCCGAGTCGACCCAAGTCGACCCAAGTCAACCCAAGTGATCAAAGCAATCCAAGTCGCACAGGGCATACGGAACCGGCTTGTATAGAGGCAAATTACATTATTTGTTTATCAAATCACACGGCTAAGGAAAGCCCGAGGAAAAGCCATTATATATATATCCCGAAGGAACGGTAGACACGTTACAGTTATTTCACGAGTGATCATAGAAAATATTATTTTTCTATGATCACGAGTGAAATAACAAACGATCTTTCACTGACATAAACAAATTTTCTGTTTCTTTTATGCCCCTTTTTCAAGAAAATAATTAACAGCTGTTTCCCTTTTGCTTAAAAGTTACCCTTTCTTGGAGTTTCTCCCGTGGCGTGCCTCAATTTTGTTGACGAAATGACGTCATTTTGTTGACGAAATTACGTCATTATTCCAGTAAAATTCTTCAGTTAAGCTCTTTTACAATGTAAATAAACGGTAAAAAAAGCATAATACTAAAATAAAACGTGTTGGATTCGGTGGAATATCGATTTTATTTCACTCGTGATCATAGCAAAAATATAAACAAGGATATAAACAAGGGAAGTACATCTTGATATGATAATCTAAAAAACAAAGAAGGAATTCCAAAAATGTGTTCTTTTCATCGGTGAAAAGAACAATTGTGTTATTTTCACTGCTGTTATTTCACTGCAGAAATGCCATATTTTATCATTAGGTATCAAAGAAAAAAATATTCGTTATGGTTATATTACATTGGAAACAGATTATGGCATGTTATAAACTTGCTGATGTGGTTTTTTGTTCTGTAAGTGCGTGTGAACAGTGACTTTCATTTTAAATCATCATTTTAAATCATTTTATGATTTGTTATGTATGTGTCTGCTTTGTCATACTTCATCCATTAGCATTTTTTATTGTTATTAACTTTCCGTGCATATCATTATGATTCGTTTTGATGTTTAAGATAAATACTATTACAAATGTTATTTAGTACATACATTTCAGGGGCGTACTTAGGCATACGGCAGTACGCCCGTGCGTATAATTCAGTTTCAAACTTAAAAAAAGAAAACTCTTAAAATTCGAAAAATGCAATAAAAAGTGAGGGCTAATGGGGGTAAGGGGTATAATTATGTAACAAGCAAACAAGACGTCCAGTTTTAGTAAATGACAGTGGGTACAAAACACAACACAGTCTCAACTCCAAACATACGAAGTAAAGTCTTTTTTGAAGTTTTTTAATTGATGAGGGGTAGTAATCACTGTGTAGACTGTACTCGTTTTATGACTGTGTTGTCGCCCTTCAATTTTAGGGGATCCAATATTCGGACACGGGTACCAGATTATGTTTACATGGCGCAAATTTTCAAAATGTTGGCGAACGCTCCGTTCTATCCAGATGTTTTATAGATAGCGTCAGCGAAACATGTTCATAAGATGATGCTCAGAAGCTAGCTCTTTTGACAGAAAAGTGGGAAAATGTTCACAGCTTTACATTTCCATTAAGGCAAGTCGATTTAAAGATCTACGAGTTAAATGAAAGTTTTGTATGCTCGCTCCAGACTCAGCGAGTATGCTGTTGTTTCATTCAAAGAGTGAGTCTTTTACAGTATAATTGAAAACGAATTTAATTTTCTGTTTACCAAATACCCCAAAATAAATTAGTTTCAGCAGAAAGTAATGACAGGCTTAGTTTTTGGCGTCACGTCGCACCAGGTTTGACGACTCGTCTAAACAAATACAGTACACACAGCGTGGGCGTGGCAATACATTTTTACAGAGTCGCAACAAATACACGGACATGGGAACATTTGCAGTTGGCAATGTTTATTGAAAATAGTTATTTTGTCTCTTTTTTTCAGGCTAAAATTCGAAGATAAACACTGCCGAAATGTGCCTGAAATGCAACACCTAATTACACCTTTTGCAAATAAATGTCCAACATTTTCTAGGGAAGGACCCAATACTCCCGCCAGCAATGGAGTTGAACACCCTCGCACACCTATGCAACTAGGGATCCATTCTCCCTCGCAATATGGTTTCTTGATTTTTAAGCATTGACACTTAAACTTACCAAATAAATTATGGTCGAAAGTATATTTGCTGCTGACAATGTTTAATAAAATATTTCCTTTTATCGGTCATTTTCAAGCAAGAATTTGACGAAATCAATTGCCAAAACGTGGCTGACAGATAACACCAAAACGCAACATCTGCAATGAATTTTTCAAAATTTTCTTGGGGGACACCCCTAAACCTCCCCCTCAGGAGGGGGAGACCCCCTCCCGCACCTACCCCACACTCGCAGCTTCGCTGCTCGATCGTGCGTATAGCTGAAATAGCCTCAGGATCGCCCCTGCATTTATCAAGTAGTTCAATATATGGAAAGGTATTTAGGTAAAAATTACATCCTTCTTTATGACTGTGTCATGATTCTTGATGGTACTTTCAATTTGTATGTAGACACCTTTTCATGCTTGATGACGCTTACATCTTGCCTGATGACCAATGTCTATTTACATTCTGCTAAATGGTATCATGCATGTGTACGTATGCAACATTCTTGTTCGTAAATTGCATGCTAAGTGTGTGTATGTTGGTTTGTGCAGAGAGACTTGTGCAATATGCGCAGTGCATAATGGAATCAAATATTGATGCGTTGAATAAATTAACGCGATGGCAAGATGTGAGTTTCACCCAAGCACAAAGCAACATACAATCATGCGTGATACAATGATGTCAATTGACAGTCGTTCCGAAATGCTACGGACGACTACGGAAATTTACGGCGTATAACGGAAATTGTATGTTATAGCAGAAGTTGCGCCCCTTTGTGTGATATTTGCTACTGAACCCAAATTAACCGCGTGTTTGTAGACGTAACTTTTTTTGTTAATGATTAACCATAATTTTGTACAGTAATTTACCTTCAATAACCAAAGAAACTCTATGGATATATTTCAATATATGCTACTAATGCATGTATGAAGAGCTCCAGATAAGACACTTAAAGTCGTAAAAAAATGAATTAAATTTAGTAAAAACAGTAGACTTAAATTCTGTGCGTACGGTTACACATTGGACAAATAAAATAAGAATTCAAAATTTGTGATCATGCGTAAAACTCAATATCAATGCATATAATGTAAACATTTCATCAATGAGTTCACACTCGTCTAGGCCCTCATTACAATTATGAAATCAACAGCTCTTTAACGTTATTATGAATAACAGACCATCTTTAAAACAGTCGAAAAGCCAAACGTTTTCCATTGTCAGGTCCTTTTATAGCAAAAAGTCTGCTGTAAGCCGGCAATTGTCATGAGCTCTTCTTAGCCTATAAACCTAAATGCTGATGTGCCAAAAATTAATAATAGACTTTAAGGCTGGATTTTTTATAGAGTGTAAACGAAGATTTTGCTGTTAAAGTTATGTGGAACTCTGCATGTATGTTGAGAAGAAATCCATTACATAATTTCAAATTTACTAGAGTACACTTATATTGCACCACATAAAATGCTATAAAACTATAACATTGAAGTGCACATATAAACTTTATTATAGATGGGTAGGTATTTCGTGTCAATCTCTTTCACATATGAAAGAGCTGTTGGACATGCTGCTTAAAGTACATATATGTGCATGACATAATTTAGATTAAGCAAAATAAAACACTAGGTACTGGCCAAGATTCATAAGAGTCAAATATATACGAGCAGTAAGAGCGTAATCGTGCGCAGCGAGACTTGCTCATGTAGAATTGAACCTCTTATTGCTTTCTTTCTAAATAATTTCATGTCTCCGATCTAATATGCAATATGCCCGGTGTTTTTTTTATTAATGCGGATTAATGCTCCGTTTTAGATACATAATTAATGAACGCCTCAATATTTTCAAAAATTAAAACCGGATTAATGTTCACCGACATTTGTTCATACAGATGGATATAAATATTACAGAGCTTAACAAAAAAAAATACATTAAGCCCTGTTCTCCCGGCACACGCGCTGGACATACACCTTTAAAAAACGCTACACCAATTCCAGAACTTACGCACTTAATTGATTGTAAACAATGACGGTTGAAATCCGTGCGTGGGAATTTTTCTGGTAACCAAGAGCGACGTCAACCTTTATGACAGACCTGTTTATATTTTTTTTTCCTAATTGATTGAAAATTATGTTCTATGATATTTTAATAGTAGAAGTAGTTGTTTTCTCAACGAGGGGCACAATAGTTGTACTAGACACGAGTACTTGTAACTTTCAGGCTTTACTATATATACCACAGACATTATATAGACATAAAATGATCAATATGTGTTTATAGACATTGTAAGTATAGCCTGGTAAACAGACTAGAGAAATCTGAAAGTAACACGCACAGTTCTGTGGCAATGGGGGTCTGGGCTACTTTATACATATGAGGTCGATATACAATGAACATCGGAAGATAACGTCTACTGTAATTATTTGCATTAGGGATGTGACTTCCAACACATCAGCCCCGTTATGTCCTGAATAAAATACATGTATATTTTCTTGAGTGCCAACTGCAACTTACAAATATCAAAAATATTCACGGCAGTCAATTTATTGTGTAGGCCTACTGGTCTTAATGGCAATAATAAACGTATTTAGTTTATTGGTGATTATATAACAAAGGCAACTAATTTAGCTTATTCAGTTTACTAGTGAAAATGATTCGGATGTTTTCGCTTTTTTCCGAAAAGTAATGTATTCAACATACGGAAAATAAACGCGCGCCACCTGTTGTCATAATTTGGTAACTTGCATTCTGCTTAGTTGCATTCTGCTTACTGCCTGTTTCTAACTGCCGTTGTTAATGACGCTTAGTGGCAAAGCCGATTATGACTGGTTTCTGGAATAATGAACACACACACATTGGATAAACACCAAGCATGTTGCAACAATCATCAAGTATAACCGAAAAGAGAACAAGCATGTTAGAATTGTCATGAAGCATGTTAGAATAAACATCACGCATAATGTAAATATGCATCATGAATGATGTAATGTTGCAACAATCATCAAGTATAAACGAATACACAACAAGCATGCTGGAATTGTCGTGAAGCATATTAGAAAAAGCATCAGTCATAGTGTAAATATTCACCACGAATGATGTAATTTTTACCTAAATACCCTTCCATATCAGTAAGTCAACCGCCTTATTTTTTGTTCCAGCGTTTGGAGACTCGTATGGCATACTCGGGACGGGCATCTCTGAAACACGTAAGATCGGTGCTCGTTTTGATTTTGAAAAGGTGTATTCGCCATTCCATAAGTTTTATTTAAAACTGTTTATTACAATCATAAGGTAAGTAGAAAATGAAATACATGTAATGTAATAAACGCATCGACAACTGTTCAGCCACGAAGAGTTACACACAGTCATGCTTAATGTTATCGTCATATTAAACAATATGCATTTTTTCCAGAATGGGAGTTCGGGACGATAGCCTTTATGCTGATTAACGGCGCCATTGTTGTGCTCCATTTGTTTATCTCGGCGAAACCCTTCAAGCTGCTTCACTTCTACATGCCCTGGGCCGTCTACTTCGTCTACGTCCTGTTCTCCGTGGTCTACCAGAAGCGTTGGGGCGACTTCGTCTATCGTGTGTTAGACTGGAACCAGATCTACAGAACATTCGGCATCAGCGCCATTGTCTTGGTCGTTCTCCTGCCGCTCGTTCACCTTCTCGTTTACGCGATCATCGCCTTGAGGGTCAGGATTGGCGAGTGGTGCCTTATCAAGTGCGCATATCGACGGTGGAGGAACAAGAAGAAGGTGCGTCCATCGAGCACACAGGTAGATGTGGTGCGAGAGCCGAAAAGTAGGAAGCACAAGAAACGAATAAGAGAAAATCGAATCGAGAGTAGTAATATTGATGAAACTGTTGATGAAGATATTGACTATACAAAATCATTTGATCAAACTGGAAGTCCATCTGGTGGAACAAGCATTGGTGATTCGACAAACAACGCGGAATATCAAGGACATACGGATCACAGAGATAGACGTACAGTGTCCGCGTCCCACATGAGCATGGCGTCGAGGAGTTACGATAACCTAATGGCGTCCCCGAGGGATCAAACCTTGGCCGACTCACAAACAGAAGTTTCTGTGGTTTAAAACGTTTGAGACTGGAAGCAGAAAATATATAAACTACTTTTTGTTTATTGTAATTATTTTAGCAGTTCAACATATTTTAAACGTCATTAGATAAATTTTAATAATATTAATTTATTAAATTATCAAAGCGTTTGATGTAAATATTAGTTTTTACAACACTACTTTATTTTCACAGTTGCACTTGTTTTATTAAACACTCATGTTGTCTTCTTGCCCGTTTGTGTATGTATAATGACCAGCTTAGTGCATGCTGGTGCATGTTATTAGTTATACGAGTCTTTATGTGCGTATTTCATCATTTGATAGTTCTCCAATGAAACCTTGTACATTCTTTCCTTATGTTTCATGCCTATTTTGGCGAAAGGTTTTATGCATGAATCTTTGTTTTATCCAATTAAAGGTGGCATCAAGACAGCGTTGTGTGCTTCGTGTTTACTAATACAAGAAAATGAATTTCTAATATAAACATGATTTTTTTAGAACCAATACTTAACACGTATACATAACTGTGTTTGTGTACAACAGTCAATACCGCTGAAATCTCATGCTCCGATCGATTACCCTTTAAAGCAATCGATAGACTTTTGAAAGAGACCGAGCTTTTATTTGATCACTTTTTCACAACGCATGACGCATTTATAAAGCGATTATCGCGGATCACTTTTTATACAATATTTTGGTTACTTGGATCAAACTTCTCCAGACCATATAAGGTAATATACTAGTATTTTAGTTTCACTGATAACAATTTTCAAATAATAACTTACGAATCAAGCTAAAATAGTCGCGTCACAAAGTAGGGTTGTTTTGTTCTGATTAGGCATGTAAATCATGTTTATCAGTATCCACAAATAGAAGAGAAATACAGTTATTACTTGGAGAGAAACTTTTATATATTTAAGTCACGTGACAAATCGCATGTAAAATCAAAAAGCAAATTTAGCAATGCATGTCTTTTTCTTCAATAATTATTTGACAGCCTTTAAATACGATGTGGACATGTTTAGGTGATATGGGAAAGGGAACCGGAAGTGGTCAAGGGGCCGGCGATGGGGCCGGTGGCTACAAAGGGAAGTCGGAAAGGTTCTTTATTCCCGCAATGCCAATGCCCGCCGCGATCATATGCTGTATTCTGAACTTCCTGATCCCCGGCCTAGGTAAGGTTGCTTCAAGACCCACATACAAACCTTTCTGAGACTATTTACATAGCGTTGTATAATAAGAAAAATCGTTTAACCCATTTATGCCTAGCGTCTAGAAAAAATGCCTTGGCAAACAGCGGAGACCCATATGAGACGCCGCATGATGCGGCGTCTCATCAGGGTCTGCACTGTTTGCTGAAAGGAATTTCTTTAAGAAATATTCTAAATATAGAAATAAATATACTAATACCCCTAATTTCGGAAATAAATTGATCAAATTTAGAAGGATGGGAGAGTCCACTAGGCATAAATGGGTTAAATATAAATCCGTTCCAAGGCTGTGTCTGCAACTGTGTTTACTTTAATAGTGTTTTATTATGTTTTTCTTGATTGAACATTACAATCTGGCGATTACAAGAATGACTATCCTAATAAGGTTTCTTAAGTTTCATACATTTAAATTTAGAAATAAATAATCGATTTACACTTACTAAAACGTTCAAACACACTTGCATATATGTCAGGTATCAATATAAGCATGCCATTAACAAATCGTTCACTCAAATTAAACGCAAAGAACTATTGTAAACATAAAAAAGGAAAACTCAAAGTTTCACAATATTCTTTAAGACATAATCTCAAAATAATCAACTTTGACAATTCAGTTTGTCACTTCGCGAACTAACGACAATAATGACAATAGAAACCAAGAGGTTGTGCAAGATCGAGTTTAAGATCACAAAGTGATTTTGTAATTACGCATTAGCTATTTATCATCACTGTGAAGCAAGCGTTTAGTATATGTTGTTGAAAAAAAACACGTTTATCTATTTACCAGTTTTCCCAACAAAGTCTTATTTTGTTGTTAGGGTTAACGCTTCTTTTTTGTGTCGACTCTTCTTAACAAAAATGCACAAAAACTTGAACATTTACACATAAACAAATTACACAAAACAACGTTTTGCCCACCATACATTTTGGGTCGTGCCACAAACAGCATGAGACTATTGTTTTGTAACTTCTAATCCGATGTTGACTATTGTTTTGTAACTTCTAATCCGTTATTGACGATTGTTTTCTAACTTCTAATCCGATATTGACTTTTGTTTTGTAACTTTTACTCCAATATTGACTATTGTTTTGTAACTTCTAATCCGACATTAACGATTGTTTTTTTAACTTCTAATCCGACATTGACGATTGTATTGTAACTTATAATGCGACATTGATTATTGTTTTGTAACTAATAATCCGACATTGACGATTGTTTTGTAACTTAAAATCCGACATTGACTATTGTTTTGTAACTTCTAATCCGCTATTGACTAATGTTTTTTAAAATTCTTATCAAATATTGACTATTGTTTTGTAACTTCTAATCCGATATTGAATATTGTTTTGTAACTTCTAATCCGATGTTGACTATTGTTTTGTAACTTCTAGTCCGATATTGACGATTGTTTTGTAAATTCTAATCCGATATTGACTAGTGTTTTGTAACTTCTAATCTGACATTGACTTTTGTCTTGTAACTTCTAATCCGACAATGACGATTGTTTTGTAACACTTTTTCCGGCATTCACTAATAATTGTTACACCTTATCTGACATTGACAATTATTTTGTTACATCTAATCCGACATTGGCTATTGTTTGATTACTACTTATCCGACATTGACTATTGTTTTGTTACAACTAATCCGATATTGGCTATTGTTTTGTAACACCTTATCCGACATTGAATATTGTTTTGTTACAACAAATCCGATATTGGCTATTGTTTTGTAACACATAATCCGACATTGAATATTGTTATGTTACACCTTATTCGACATTGACTATTGTTTTGTTACACCTAATCCGGCATTGATTATTATTTTGTAACACCCTATTCGACATTGACTATTGTTTTGTTACACCTAATCCGACATTGATTTTGTGTTGCCTTTTATCCGACATTGATTATTATTTTGTAAAACCTTATCCTACATTGACTTTTTTGTTACACTTTATCCGACATTGATTAATATTTTGTAACACATTATCCGACATTGACTGTTGTTTTGTTAAACCTTATCCGACATTGACTAATTGTTTTATTTCACCTTATCCGACATTGACTTTTGTTTTGTTACACCTTATCCGACATTGGCTATTGTTTGATTACACCTTATCCGACATTAACTATTGTTTTATTACACCTTTTTCGGCATTGACTATTGTTTTATTACATCTTTTCCGACATTGACTATTTTTGTTACACCTTATCCGACATTACCTATTGTTTTGTTACATCTAATCCGACCTTGGCTATTGTTTCATTACTACTTATCCGACATTGACTATTGTTTTGTTACACCTAATCCGGCATTGATTATTATTTTGTAGCACCCTATTCGCCATTGACTTTTTTTACACCTAATCCGACATTGATTTTGTGTTGCCTCTTATCCGACATTTATTATTATTTTGTAAAACCTTACCCTACATTGACTCTTTTGTTTCACTTTATCCTTCATTGATTAATATTTTGTAACACATAATTCGACATTGACTGTTGTTTTGTTAAACCTTATCCGACATTGACTAATTGTTTTATTTCACCTTATCCGACATTGACTTTTGTTTTGTTACACTTATCCGACATTGGCTATTGTTTGATTACACCTTATCCGACATTAACTATTGTTTTGTTACACCTTTTTCGACATTTACTATTGTTTGATTACATCTTTACCGACATTGACTATTTTTTGTATTATTGTTTTGTTACAAATTATCCGATATTAACTATTGTTTTATTACACCTTATCCGACATTGACTATTGTTTTGTTAAACCTTATGCGACATAAACTATTGTTTTATTAAAACTTATTCGACATTAAATATTGTTTTATTACACCTTATCAGACATTGACTATTGTTTGTTACACCTTATCCGACATTGGCTATTGTTTTATTACACCTTATCCGAAATTAACTTTTTTATTACTTTTTATTACACTTTATCCGACATTGACTATTGTTTTATTACACCTTATCCTACATTGACTATTGTTTTGTTACACCCGACATTAATACTTGTTTTGTTACACCTAATTCGACATTGACTGTGGTTTTGTTAAGCCTAATCTGTCATTCAGTATTTTTTTATTACACCTTATCCGACATTGACATTCGAGTCCAGCTGAGAGTTACTCTTTTTTTCTTTTTTTATTGTATTCTTGTTATATTACTGGAGATTTTTAGGTCAAATGTTTAAATTTATCAATATAAAGCATTCAATGACACACTTCAATAGATGCCAAAATCTGTGAAAAGGCCCCTTTAATTAGACCTTATCTGAAATCGACTATTGTTTTGTTACACCTTATCCGACATTGACTATTGTTTAATTAGACCTTATCCGTAATTGACTATTGTTTTATTACACCTTATCCGACATTGACTATTGTTTTGTTACACATTATCCGATATACTATTGCTTTGTTACACCTAATCCGACATTAACTCATGTTATATTACACCTAATCCGGAATGAACTATTGTTTTGCTTTACAGGGATTATGTTGACAAGGTTTAACATGACTTAAATTACAATGAAATCGGTACAATCCGCAATCAAAAGTTAGTGACCGATTGCAAAAAAACGATCTAGTACAAAAAACAACACAATATTAAAGGTGCCTTTTTCCGCCTAGATAATTTTATCCATGCACAACACCAAATCCAAACTATTCTCCTTTGTTTCTAGGCACTATGTTATCAGGGTTCAGCAATTTCTGCTGTTCTCGCAACGAGGACTTGACTTGGGAGACCCGCACCACCAGCTGTTGTATTAACTTCGGCATCGGTCTCCTGCAATTGATCAGCTTCATCTTGCTGTTCCTTGGTTGGTTCTGGAGCTGCGTCTGGGGTGGCTTCTACATCGTTACCAGCTGTAAGTGAACTTCACCTTGGCGTTTTAGTTTCAGTTGTAGCTAGTCTTAAGCCAGGGGCGGCTTTTACCTCTTTATTATTTGTGAACGTGTCATGCTAATCGTGATGTTGTGTTGAGAGAAGTACTATAAGTAATAATAGTAGTTGAAAATGTAGAAGTAGTAGAAGTAGTAGTAGTAGTAGTAGTAGTAGTAGTAGTAGTAGTAGTAGTAGTAGTAGTAGTAGTAGTAGAAGTAGTAGTAGTAGTAGTAGTAGTAGTAGTAGTAGTAGCAGTAATAGTAGTAGTAGTAGTAGTAGTAGTAGTAGTAGTAGTAGTAGTAGTAGTAGTAGTAGTAGAAGTAGTAGTAGTAGTAGTAGTAGTAGTAGTAGTAGTAGTAGTAGTAGAAGTAGTAGTAGTAGTAGTAGTAGTAGTAGTAGTAGTAGTAGTAGTAGTAGTAGTAGTAGTAGTAGTAGTAGCAGCAGCAGCTAGAATTAAATATTTTGGTACTTCGACAAATTCATGGCATATTCTCATGATTTCAAAAATAGTGGAATACTACCACAACAACAGACCGGAAGAGACGGACCAACCACAAGAGAGGCATGTGACCCACCATCCTGCCGTCAGCCAGGTCGTCGTCATTCAGCCGGGCCCCAGTTTACCTCCAAGTTACGCTGACGTAATGGCCGGATCTGGGCACTATGCGCATGCGCAAACGAATTCCGTATATCCGGCAAGCATTTCCCACGTGACAGCATTTCCAGATCAGCCACCTCCTGCTTCAACGCCACCTGTGGAGATTGTTTCCACGTGATGCACGTGTTAGTTGATGCAATGACGACTAACCGTGTGATCAGTCATTTTCAGATGATATTCACTTTTCGGGAAAATAACATGAATTTAAATGATTTGCACAAAATTATTTGCAGTTAAATAAACGATTATGTCATCGACGCTCAAGTAATATTACTTCTGAGCTTTAATTCTACTTTGTAATTAATAAACGTTTAGATATATCGTTACGTTAATACGGTTGTACATAATACGTTAAGTGTTTGTTTCAATAATAAAACCTTAGCTTTTTTAAACATTCGCTTTTTGATATTGGCGAGGCCGTCATGAAGGCAGAATAAACCGGATTATCAGGAATAAAAAGCCAATAGAGAATCTTTGAAAGTCCATTCGTTTTTGAGTACAAACTCATTGAATCGAAACAACTAAAACTAATTCAGTGTTGCAAAACGATAAGTCTTTTTTAGCTCACCTGATTGCTCCGTCGTCCGTCGGTCCACATGTTTGTAAACACTCAAGAGGCCACATTTCTTGTCCGGTCTAAATGAAACTTGGTCAGAAGATTTGTCCCTATGATACCTCAATCGGTTTTGAAACTGGGTAATGCTGGGTCAAAATCTAGGTCACTAGGTCAAAAAAGAACAATGGATATGGTGTCCGCCTAGCGACCGGGAGGTCATGGGTTCGATCCCCACTGTGGGAGCGTTCTTTAGATCTCCCCCTTAGACACCAAGTACTGGTTCTATGCCCAGGAAACGGACCCGAGAGCGTTTATATAAGCCTCAGGCTTTCAATGCAATCGAGCTAAAATAAATAGGTAACTAAATAAAAAAGAACAACCTTGTAAACACTGTAGAAGTCACATTTCATGCCCAATCTTCATGCAACTTTGTCAAAATGTTTGTCTTAATGATATGTTGGTTGAGTTCAATAGTGGTTTCGGTCCGTTGAAAAACATGGCCGTCAGGGGAGCGGGTCAGTTTTCCTTAGTTGGCGATATAGAAACATTTTAGACACTCTAGAAGTCACAATTTTTGCCAAATCATCATGAAACTTGGTCAAAACATTGGTTTTATTAATATCTCGGACGAGTTTGAAAATGGTCTAGATCGATGAAAAAACATGGCCACCAAGGGGCGGAGCAGTTTTCTCTATATGTATATAGTAAAAATATGTGATTACTCTAGAAGTCACATTTTTGGTCCAATCTTCATGAAATTTGGTCAGAACATTTGTTTCCTAGATACGTGAGTTCAGTTCGAAAATGGTTCCGGTCCGTTGAAAAACATAGCTGCCAGGGGAACGAGGAAGTTTTCCTTATATTTATATAGTAAAAAAGTCTTGTGAAGAGTCAATAAGTCACATTTTCCCAATCATCATGAAACTTGGTCAAACATTGGTTTTATTGATATCTCGGACGAGTTTAAAAATGGTCCAGATCGGTGAAAAAACATGGCCGCCAGTGGGCGTGGTAGTTTTCTCTATATGTACATAGTGGAAACATGTGAACACTCTAGCAGTCACATTTTTGGCCCAATTTTCATGAAATTTGGTCAGAACATTTGTTTGCTAGATACAAAAGTTGAGTTCGAAAATGGTTCCGGTCCGTTGAAAAAATGGCTGCCAGGGGGTGGCGCATTTTCCTTATATTTTTATAGTAAAAAAGCTTGCGAACACTCTAGTTTAATCAAATTAATATACTACAGGTAATATGTTCAGTTATCTGTGTGTATTTGAATAAAGTTTAGCTCAAATCCAGCGTTTAAAAAATCAAATATACTTTTAAGAATCAGGGTCAAGAGGTTTATAAAACTAGATCAACAGGTCAAGTCTATGGGCTCAGGTGAGCACTGGTTAGGGCCATTATAGCCCTCTTGTGTATAAATTAGGTCCAATGAGTAAGCGTGTCATTTATGAAAGCTAAATAAATATGTTTTATTGTCAAGGTAAACCATTGAGTTCAGCGTTTTTGATGTTAAAATGGTATAACCTTACAGATTCTTTTCAATAAGTTTTTTGAGAAAACGAGAATGCTTCCCATTATTTAGAATTAAAATACACCGCTGGCATACTTACTGAACAAAACGAGAACACGGACTGATGGCACAATTGGAATGTTACATATTTTCAAATTTTGGCGGGTCCAACATTAAAATAGCTGGTGCAGATTCCAAAATTTATCATTCATTTGGCATTTTAAAAATATATCATTTAACTACGTATGCCTTGTATGTCGCGTATGTTAACTCTACTCATGGATTATGTTCATGCGTATAGGTCTATGATAAGAGAGTTGGGCAGTGTACAGCGTATGGAGTCTGGAACTTCATCACTCAAATAGCAATTTAAAATATGACTGACTCTGTTTAGAAGACATGTTTATCGTAATGCGTGTGTCTCAATATCAAAGCCGAAGACAAAGGTCAAGTGCGCTCTCATTATAATTAATAACAAATAGAACTGCATACTTGACATTTGGATTGGAACGTTGTCGACGTGCCTTTTGTCAGTTTTGCTAAAAACAAATATAGCCAACAATTAATCAATGACAATGGTTTGATTTAAAAATCAATCTTAATAAAAGTTGGTATGTTTTTGTCTCGCAGTTGGTCACGCGAATGTGGACTACATAAGTGTCGTGCACAATTTAAATTAAATGAAAGGAAGATTGAAAGAAAAAAAGCATGAATACAATATAAACAATTCAAATTTAGCAAATAGGAAAAAGAATGGGGTTTAATATACACACAAAAAGCGACACGTTAGTTATTTGATCGTATTAAGGCTATAGCTAAACTAAATAGCAGTAGTTAACAGCAAATGTGCACTTCTATAATATTTCATACGGATTCATGTTGAAATTCAATACAAGTTTCGATAATGAGAGCTCATGTGTTTTATAAGATATTGCGCATATTCTGATAAGCACGGTTCGTTCAAACCCATCTAACGGTGCGTACCAATAAAACATTTGTTTTAATTCGCAAATTTCGGATTGTACGGATAGATAGAACGATCAAGGAAGTAGTACAGTTGAGTGTTGCTGCGAGATATAAGAACGATTAAAATGCACTTTGATTTCATCAGATGTATGACGTATTTTGGTAATTGTTATTGATAGATTGACTTCCGCAAATAAGTATAATGTGCTGAATCAACAATTGCCGTAGAACGAAAGTAGGTCTATGCACGTAAATCCGGAATGGAAGCAATTCAAATAACGTCGTAGTGTTAAAATATATTACAAATGAAGACGTGATTCGCTGTTTCTCGTCTCAAACATCCTTAATTATGGTGACAAATATATAAAGAATTAACTCTTTTCCCTGACCATCAGTGTTTTAGCCGAGTGAACATGTAAGTGGACGTACCGGTATGCGAAAAGGACATTTTCATACGGAAGAATAACGCAATTAGTTAAGAGGTACTCATTTATGGTTGATGTTTAAAATTTATTGAATATTCATTTGTATAATAATAAACTTTTCATTTAAGCTAAAAATAGCAAATTTATTTCGCTTAACTATTTTTTTAGATTAATATATTTGACCTCGTTTGTTCAAAATGTTCTGAATGTAACATAATATATGTTGGCGGTAATCAAACAAATAATTATGTGTTTTCTCTTAGATCAACGGATCAAACAAATTTCGAAAAATTAACTAACAGTTATTTAAAAACCGAATGAAATAGAGTTTCCCCCGAAATCCGAGTAGTGTTTTTACTAATAATTCACACACCGTCTTAGTATGCTCCCCGACAGGCTGAGTACCGGTATATAGTCGCCGCTTTGTCCGTCCACCGAATTCTAATGTTGATGGAATTTAGTGTGAGCGAATTTTCCCGTTAATCTTTTCTGTCCTACTCGATATCCGTACTTCCTGCCAGGCTGTCCGTCGCACTTTTCGTTTCCGCTCGAGATCTCAGATACTGAAGACCCAAATTTGATGAAACCCGATATTAAGGAATACCGTTTGGGGCATTGTGGTTACACATTAAATCCAGAGTGCGAGAACGCGAGAGTACGATGACAACAGTGCGACAATACGATGGCGAAAATGCGAGAACGCGCGCGATGACGAAAATGCGAGAACGCGATAGTAAAATGACGACAATGCGACGGTGCGATGACGACAGTGCGACAATACGATGGCGACAGTGCGATAGTACGATGGCGACTTTGCGAGAGTACGATGACGAGAATGCGACAATACGATGACGACAGTGAGGCAATACGATGGCGAGAATGCGCCATCGCGTTCTCGCTATCGTATTGTCGCACTGTCGTCATCGTATTGTTGCATTCTCGTCATCGTACACTCGCGTTCTCGCATTCTTACCCTCTGGATTTTAATGTGTAACCACAATGACCCTAACGGTATTCCGTATGATATGCAGCATCTCCGTTGGGTGGAAATGCACAATCTGGTCGCGTCGTTCCGGTCGAATGATTTATCAGGAAGTTATTGTCATTTCATACTTTATATTTCATTTTTCGTTACCGGGCGAGATCTCAGACACAAATGATCCGAATGTGATGACACTTGATATGCAGCATCCCTAAAGGGGACATCACCATCTTTGTCATGTCGTTCCGGTTCAATGTTTTTCGGCGAGTAACTGCCCTTTGATTATCAAGGAGTCACTTTTCGTTTCTGCGCGAGATCTCTTATGATTTGGATATGATGAAAATAAATATATAGCATCCATATGAAGTTGACATGTCTTTCTTTCGTAGGTCTTTCCGGTCAAATGATTTTTCGTTAGTTATCGCTCTTTCATTATAAAAAATATCCTTAATATTTTTTGTTTCCGCGCGATATTTCTGTTTTTAATGATCCAACATTGGTAAAAAAAGTTTCTTTGCACTTTCCATTAAGGATGGACATGCGCATATTGTCAAGTCGTTCCGTTCTACTGATTTTTCAGGGAGTTATCGACCTTTAAATAATAAACCCTTTCTGAGTTTGATCTTGGAGACTAATCATTCGATACTTCATATGTACTATCCCAATTGGGTGGACAAGCGTAAATTTGAGGTTGTTCCGCTCCAACATAAATCGTCACGCAGTAATTTACCTTTTATTAATAATTTGATATTACGTATACGTACATAACCTACCATATTGTTTGGAGTAAGTAAGATGAAATATATAACATTGTGTTTTTCGCCTTATCGGTAGATATCGGTGTGTATTTTATTTACATCGCAACAGCAAAACTACGCACAACATCGCGATAATTTCGTTAAATACCCGTGTAGCAATCCGCATGTTTATATCACAATATCGCAATAATCCAACGTATCTCAACGTATATCTTGGGCAGATGATTATGCAGCTTTGGAATTCTGGAAATCCGTGCCTGGTTTACCTATATGAATGTTAAGCAATAGTTACGTGCAGTGCAATTAAACTGACGCTCGATTGGTCATTGTCGGCTCGGGTACTTCTTAAATGTACCCTGGAGTTTCGATAATCTTGAGGCCATTTCACATTAAATTGACATAAATATGCACATAATTAATTTGAAAAAAAGGCCGAAAACGACAAATTTAGCGTTAGAATTCCCGGGTACGTTTAGCATATTTTCCGCATCCGGGGTACATTAAAGTATACTTCAGAGTACCCGGAGTACATTTAAGTAGTACCCGAGCCGTCAATGACCAATCGAGCTAATCTGACCCATTACGTTGCCTGAAAATATTCAGTAAAGGCTTATTTCAGGTTTTTAAGTGAATACGTTCCACGGTTTATAACCAGAAACGACAAACCTGATTAAACAGATATCTAATTTATTCAACAATAACTTGAATAAGTTTGACACTCTAAACGCAAAATGATTAGTGTGATAACAACATCTTTAACACTTTGGGTAACTCAGATCTAAATAAGTAAATAAATACATGTGCATGTCTGCCTTCAAGGGCATGTTCACTAATGAATCCTTGAAATATGATAAACTTGAAGACTGTAGTAACGGATTGCATTGACAAAGGTTACATTCTGTTGTAGTCTAGCCGGTGTTAGTAATATAACGTAAGGCGTATGTGGCTACATGTTTATTCATTCATACCCAAGCTATAAGTGTGCAACAAACTATTAAGCATATTCATATAAACACAAGATTAACAGTAGAGATAACTCTTATGGGATCTAGTATGTAGTGTAACGCAGTAATGTCCCTTTAACATATTTCTTGACAATATGTAACATCTCCCTTCTTTTCAAATAAATGTTTTCCTGGGAAAATGTTTAATCTGTATGTGAATGGTGATCGTATTACAAATCGTGTGTCCCGGTATAACAAATGTTTCACATTAACGTTAATTGGTAAAGCGCTGATTACAAATCTCACACACTGCTGGCGAATGTTTGCATCCTGATAACACTGCTCAAGTTCTCTCGAAAATGACATAGATTGTGGCGCTGTTCTAGCCTCATCTTAACATTGTTGATAAATCTAATTAACACTGTAGAAATATATAGAGAATACTAGGTTAGCGTTGAATACAGAGAAGTTTATGTTGCGAGGCTTAGAACGCCGGAAGCGCGAGCCTTGGCGAGCGCTTTCGGTGTTCGAGCCGAGCAACATAAACTTCTCTGTATTCAACGCTAATCCTAGTATTCTATTTATCCCATTTGATTTTTTCAACGTGACATATAACATATATAGATCTAATAACCTTAACATAAATTTTAATTCAGTCATAAAAGCGCTTAAAATCTAACAAATGTAACCATGCGTAGTGATATACATGTATTTGTTCTGGTACGCAAAATAGTCTTTAAAAAATTCACACACAAACTGTAAAACAAGTAAAAATATCACCATATCCCTACATTCAATTATACGCAGTTTGCGAATTTTAATACATTACGACCGCGAAAAGATGATTTTACTTTACTATAATTCATTTTATTTTCGAAAGAAAATGATCAAAATCCAATATGGCGGCGATTGCTCCTGACAAAATGCTGTCGATGTCAACATTTATGTACACCATCGACGACCTAGTTCTGGCTACCATAACTTTAAATGTCACTTTTTATGATATTTGACTGGCGCGACTTTGTACAGGTCTGTCAATACTAAATAAACTGTACGCTGAAGTTTCTTTAGCTATCGACGACCTTGACAATTTTGACGAGTAAACAGACCATTGCAGCGACTGACACTTCATTTGACAAAATATACAGGGCAATACGTTTTCCGACTTCGAACGACGAATTTAAGGACGCGCAGAACGTGTTTTTTATATAATGTTATAGGTATGCCGTGTGTGATCCGATGCATCAATTGCGCCCATGTTAAAATCATTTCCCCGAGAACAGGGAACGACAAAAGTACAAACAAAAATCAAAACACGTAAGACTAAGAACTAGTATCTTACCTTTAATTATCCTTTAAAATCCATCTATTAATCCATTTAACTCAATAATTGACGATATTGCATCTAGGGTCTTTAGTTATTATTTTAGCATACTTAAATAAAGACCCTTATGCCATTCTATCACTTAATTCAAATGAGATGAGTTTATGAACGCGATAAACTTTCTTCTTCGTCACACGCTACGTCATACATTACTGCTGTTCAAATGAACCGGAGCAGTTTATCTAATAATAGCCGTTGGTAAATTCGGTTGCATTTGCAGATTTCTGCATACAAACATAATTATGTTTAAACTTGCACAATGTTTTATTTATCTATGGTAAATGCCCTTGTTGTACGAAAAAATAATTTAATATATAAATACACAAAGAATGGAAAACATTCCAGTACACAACAGATAAATGAGTAGAAAATACCCGTGTACAAAATGGGACGTTCCCAATTCCAGTGTGGTGCTATTTTTACCATCTTATACTTTACACAGCTCTATGCCTAACGTGACTTAAATAGGAAAGCAAACATAGCAGATTATTCATGAACTGTGCGATATGTGTATGGCTTGTTGTACATTCTTAATATTTAAGTTAAATGTCAAAAGTAGATCTATATGCTTTGGTTATAAACAATGCACATTACACGAAATAAGTCAAATGTGATCAATTGACAATTCAGATATGTCGACATACAGTACATGAAGAAAACATGTGAAATAAGTCGCGTTTATAATAAATCGTCAAAAAAAATGGGGAAAATGACGCAATAAGTATGTCATTTTATGACGCCATCAATCAGCTGATTCATTATACGGATGGCGAAAAATTATGTCATATGACTAGATTTAAAGGTTGAAGGTCGTATAATTTTGAAGCTTAAGTTTTGTCGACTTTGTTTCTTATGAAAAATCATTCAGTGGTAAATTAAATATAAATAAAAAAATAACAAAACAAAAATTGTGTAATTTTATATTTTATTTCAACATTTCTTTTGGTGAATGTGTCATATATATTTTTTTCTGCAAAATATGCACATTTTCTTCTAATGGGTGACCTAAAAATTCGACCAATGAACCAAACAATATCGACTAATTTTAGCGCATATCGCATGACGTCATTTAAAAAGTAGTCCGTGCACGCGACAGGTATATTCCACAGTGTTGAATACAAGCAAGTATATTCCACAACGTGTTATACTGTCAATGTCGCGGTGAAAATGGGATAAAATCCAAAATATTACTTTCTCACGGGAAAGAAATATATAGAAACTTAGCAAAATACACCTGTTTATTTCCCGATTTCTTAACACTTTGATACTTTCACAAAATAATTGCAGACTGCAGTATGAGAATATGATAACTTATACATATGAAAATACATATAAAAGTATTGTGATAAAAAAAAACATGCACATATTATATTAAACATACATATTATAAAATCAAATCACATGTACAGTTATTTTACAGGTCTGTCCTCTGAGGCGGCTTGACGGTTCTGCCCGATCTAGTGACATATTGTTTATCTGCCTGTATTCGGTTACTACTATCTTTTGGTACCGATGCATTTTGTTGTAACTGCTGCTGTTTTTGTTGCTGATGTTGTTGTTGTTGCTGCTGTGGTTGTTGTATGTCACTATGTGTGATATTTTTGTGATTTTCACTGATAGGTAGTGATTGTGGATCGAAAATATGCAATGGTTTTTCATTTGTTTTTAACAAATGGCCACGATTTCGTCTATAAACCCCACCATCTTCAGTTTCAACAATATACGACCTGTCATGCATTTGTTTTCTTACAATAGCTGGTTTCCAACGTTTATCTTGTTGGATTCTGACAGTTTCGCCCTGTGATAAATGTTTGAGTGGTTTTGCGTGTTTGTCGTATCTTGCCTTTGAAGTATTTTGTGATTTTGACATATTGTCTTTGATCTGTTTGTACTTTGGGCTCAAGATGTTTTTGTGTTACCGGCAATATTGATCTTGTTTCCCTACTCATGAGTAATTGAACAGGTGACTGTCCACAAGCAAGTGGAGAATTTCTGTATTCGAGAATTGCAAGATAAGGATCTCGATTGGCTTGTAAAGATTTTGTGAAAATCTTCTTGATTGTCTGAATACATCTTTCAGCAACAGCGTTGCCCTGGGAGTGTAATGGAGATGATGTGACATGCTCAAAATCCCAATCTTTACAAAATCTGTCGAATTCCTGGCTTGTATATTGACCTGCATTGTCACTTATCACTTTTAAACGAATACCATGTGTGGCAAAATGACCCTTAAGTTTGTGTATCACTGTTTCACTTCTCATATTGTTCAGTAAACTACATTCAAAATATCTGCTGTATAGATCAACTAATACAATATAGTTGCAATCATTCCAGTGAAATATGTCAGTGGCGACAACTTGCCATGGTCCTTCAGGAATTTGATTTGGAATCATAGGTTCCTTTGTGTTACTGTTTCTGTGCTCTAGACAAATAGGACAATTGAGAACTCTGTCTTTGACGTCTTTTGTCATATTTGGCCAAAACATAACACTTCGTGCCCGTTGTGTGCATTTCTCAATTCCTAAGTGTGAGTCATGTATTTTGTCCAACATCAACTGTCTGAGTTCCTTTGGAATGATGACATTGCTTCCCTTAAGCAATAAACCATCAATGAATGCCAATTCATCTCTAAAATTCCAATATGGTAACAAACATTTTGGACATTCCTGTCTTTTATCAGGCCAACCATTTAGAATGGTTTGTTTAAGTGACTGCATTTCAGAGTCAGATTCAATTTTGCTCTTTATCAGTTGGATTTTCTGATCACTCATAGAAATGTTTTTCATAATCGCATGAACATATGAGTCCATGTCTTGGCAAACGTCAGTCTGTTCGTCGGGCAAGAAATTGCGACTTAGCGTGTCTGACATTGGAATCTGTTTTCCAGGTATATGCACTATTTCATAGTCATATTTGGTCAATTGCAATAGCATTTTCTGCAATCTTGGCGGAGCTGCTAGCAAACTTTTCCGTGTTATGCTAACAAGTGGTTTGTGGTCACTTTGGACTATTATGTGTCGTCCGTATGTCATTTGATGAAATTTCGTCATGCCAAATAACACAGCATAGAGCTATTTTGTGATTTGCGCATAGTTTCGCTCTGTCTCCGTCAATGCTTTTGAGGCAAAGCAAACAGGTTTGTCGTTTTGCAGTAAAACGCAACCAAGTCCATTTTGTGATGCGTCAACTTGCAACACAACATCAACTTTTGGATCAAAGTACGAGAGTATTTGTCCTGGGTTTTGAGTGATAACTCCTTTTATTTTGTTTAAGGCAGTTTCATGCTCCGGGTCCCACCGGAAAATACTGTCCTTTTTTAACAATTGTCTCAGTGGACTAGTCATTTCAGCAAGATTTGGTGCAAATCTTTGCAAATAGTTTACCATTCCAAGTATTGTCTCAAGATCAGACTTTGACTGTGGAGATAGCATTTCCTGAATTGCCCTTACTTTTGAAGGATCAATTTTCAGTCCATTTTCTGTCAGTACGTGACCAAAGAATGGAATTTCTGTCTGTCCGACTTCAGTTTTGTCAGCATTGAGTTTAAGACCAATCTGTCGACACCGGTCCATCAATATATCGAGATTCTTGTCATGTTCTAGTCTGTTACTTCCAAAACAAACAATATCATCAACAATTACTTCGATGCCCTGTAAACCTTCAAGACATTCGTCCATTTTCCGAACAAAAATGTCCTGTGCGCAGTTTATCCCATATGGTAGTCTGAGATACCTATATCTCCCAAATGGAGTATTAAACACTGTCAAGAAAGATGACTTTTTGTTTAATTTTACAGTCCAGTAGCCTGTACGTGCATCAAATTTTGAAAACACTTTAGCGCCAGTCAGGTCAGGCAAAATGTCGTCAATTGATCTTGATGGATAGTGTGGTCTCATTATAGCGTCATTGAGGTCTTTTGGGTCAATACACACCCGCAAAGCACCACTGGGCTTTTCAACAGTGACCATACTGTTGACCCATTCGGACGGCTCAGTAACTTTGGTTATGACACCATCCTTAACCATTCTGTTTAACTCTCTTTTGAGTCTGTCTTTGATTGCTACAGGAACACGTCTAGGTGGGTGAATAACTGGAACAGCATTGGGTTTTATGCAAATGTCAGATTCCCCTGGGAGAGTTCCTAGACCAGTAAATACATCAGAGTATTTAGATACAACCGTGTCTTTTGTGTAGAAATGTTTATGTTCAATTCCTGACACAAATTTGATTAGATTCATAGAACATGCATGTGTCTAGACCTAATATGGGACTGGAGGGGCTGTCTACAATGTAAAAATCCAGATATGACTTTTTACCATCGTAGCTACATTGAAGACGAATCGTGCCTTGAACCTTAAGTGATGTTCCGTCGTAAGCTGATAGCTTGATGTGAGTGTTTTTGAGTGGACCTTTAATCCCTAACAATGCAAATTTACGTAATGGAATGATATTGACCTGTGCACCGGAGTCAATTTTAAACATCAGTTTTGTTTCTTTTGGACCAACATTCAGTTTAACATGAGCTTGATTCTTTTGCTTATCATAAATGACCGAATTGATAAAGTAATGATCATGCGTGTCACTTTGATCTGAGTCAGAAAAGTCATTTACCTCATTAACTCTGGCTTTATGTTTAGCTCTGGTGCTGTTGTCCTTAATCTTCTGGAAACACACTGACGCAAAATGGTTCATTTTGTGGCAATAATTGCAGTTCTTTCCCTGTGCCGGGCAAAGTTCTTTTGTAGGATGCTTGCTACCACCACAGTTTGCACATTTTCCCCTGTTTGCGTTGTTCGGCTTATGTCCCTTCCATTTGGGCTTGAAGCTGGTTGTTGTTGGACGTTTAGTTCCACTGGCACTGGCCACCGCATGGATACCACTATTGTCCATCGACTTCACCTGGCTTTTCGTCAACTCATATGTCCTGGCAATGTCCAGACATTTTTGAAGTGTCAGATCATTTCCTTCACTGATCATTCTTTCGCGGAGTTTTTGGGAACGGATTCCAAATATAATATGGTCGCGTATCATTTCATCTATTATTCCAGCAGGGTAATCACAGTCCTTTATTAATAATCGCAAATCTGTAGTAAATTGTTCGAATGTTTCTCCATCCTTTTGCATTCTTGTCTTGAAAACATATCTGGAGTAAATTTTGTTCGATTTTGGTTTGCAATATTGTTCAAATTGTTCAAAATGATGTTTCAAGTCTTTCTGCTGGTCATTTGTTAGTGTCCATGTACTGTAAATTGAACGACCCTTTTCGCCGACCCATAACATTAAATAATTACATTTGGTTTCTTCGTCTTTTCCTTTTAATGGACCTTTGAACATGAAATCACAGTGCGATCTGAACGATTTAAATGCTTGGTGTAAGTCCGGATTGTCCCAGTCCATCTTGGGTGTTTGGCCTATATTGTGTCCGCTATCCATCTTTTTAAAATGAGCAGAATGTCACAATTAGCACAAATTAATAAAATCCTGGAACTTTATGATTGTATTAAAATCAAAATTCCATTGGTTTTATCCGGAGTTTGTTTTTAACTTCTGACACCATGTTGTAGTCTAGCCGGTGTTATTAATATAACGTAAGGCGTATGTGGCTACATGTTTATTCATTCATACCCAAGCTATAAGTGTGCAACAAACTATTAAGCATATTCATATAAACACAAGATTAACAGTAGAGATAACTCTTATGGGATCTAGTATGTAGTGTAACGCAGTAATGTCCCTTTAACATATTTCTTGACAATATGTAACACATTCCACTAAGACTCGGTCGAAAAAAAGTTGCAAAAACAGTCGATTTTGATTCGTGTCAAGTTCTTTCTTGGTTTGAACATGACAAATCTTTTTTATTGCATAAATCGATTACGCTTAGAATGGCCTTTAAGAAAAGGTATGGTCATGGCGGTCTCAATGTGCAAAATGTTGCATTTATTTTCGCGTAAAGTTGTCGCTTTTACATTGAATTATATAGGGAAACTATTTAGTATATTATGACCTTAAAGACACTACCAGTCAATGTTTTAACAAGCTTTTTAAATACCAACTAGTTTAAAAATTAATTACTTTGTTTCCCAACCTGTATATATCCGTGTTACTAGTGCATAAAATACCAACTCAACTTAGAAATTATAAATAAAATTGAAGATAAAATAATGGTCTATAGACCGTTACAGAATCGATAAATTGACCGCCGCCATATTATCAGTCACGTGACTGTCCGTCATTACACTTCCGCTAACTTGTGCGAGTCTGCGATTCCCAAAGACCTATAGATAGTAATCTATAGGTCTTTGCGATTCCAAAAGCCAAAGACGTAGAGAATACCCGCTTCGCCGATGTTGGATAAATAAATTACTTAATTATTTTCAGGCGATTATCACATTTTTGTTTTTAAAATGATTGTTTGAAGTTGAGATTGATTGTTACAAATAAAATGTTTAAAATGCTTTCGTGTATTTGTTTGTGTGTGTGTAATCAAGTGCCAAGGTGGTAATCATCGGCGAAAATTTGCCGGTTAAGTCGCTCATATTATTTCTTTGATTAGACTTTGATTAGACTTTTAACTTGTTACAAGCAATTCACGTATGTATTGTTGTGTTGATTTTAATAGCCGCAACATCAAGCAGATTATATTTTAATTAATTATACTTATTAAAGATTATCGCGAACTTAATTACCGCTAATTGTTTGTAATTGGTCTTAATTGGTAAAACTCTATATTCTAAGATCATAACATATTATATTAGGTATCATTTTTTTGATACGCCTTCCATTATTTGTCTTGTTCTAATTGAAATCAGAGATAAAAAAAATGTTGTTTGGATTTTGTGAGCTGGAATTATGTCACGTAAAAAAACGAACTTTTTATCATGAGAGAGTGATATTGATCTTGGCGATCTTTTAGGTGATTATACGGAATATGAAGAGAATGTGAATATATCTAGTTGAATAGATTTTCATCTTGAAATCATTTAACAGCTATACAGCTAAAAATACAAAAAAAAAGTATTTTATAGGTCTTTGCAGTAACGCAAAACATATGGATAACGACACTTGTTTAGTCAATTAATCGAACAAAACTCCGAAAAAACACCTAAATAATATTTCAAAAATATATTATTTAGTGCAAAACGAATTTATTAATACATTTATTTGCATCTTTAAAAAAAACGCGGCATTAGCAACAAAGTAAAGATTATCTGAAGACTGAAAGGTCGACAATTTGACACAACAAGAGCTCTATGCATAAACCGTATTGTTTTTTTGCAGAAAAGCTTCAATAAATTACAATAGTAATACATCTAATTATAAAAATATAATTATCAATGGCATGAGTACGCTAGTGTGATAAACAAATGAGTGATATAAAGTGTAAGGGTTGCATTCAAAATAAACGTACTACAAAGGCCTATTAAAAGCGAAGTGCATGACGGTATTTACATGCAATTTTAATTTGATGACATAATGCAAATTGAACGGTGTTCTCATGTATATTGAAAGCTCGTTACTAGTGAGCATGAGTGACAAATATCTGACTTTTTAACACACATATATTTATATACTATTTTTTACCTCTGTTGGTGTCAAATGTAATTTCTTGTTTTTATGATGTCGTTCGTGCATGCCGTAACATTAAATCTTATACGGAATGACGTAGTTTTAATTAACCGATACCCGCTAAATACGTTAACTATTTTAACGTAAATTTTATAATTATCGAATACTTTATTTTTCATAAATTAAACGGGCTAGTATCTTTACGGTGTACAATTTCTGATATTCTATATTGGACATAACTTTTAATTTGAACAACATGTAACATATCTAATGAACGCAACTGTTAAGTATGTCGGGGGTAAATTGACCAGTCGCCAAATTATCGATCGCTCCGCCCACATAGTTACGTGGTCTAGTGATTAGAAAACTCCGACAAGCAGATCGCAATTATAGCGGATTACGTGAGGGAAATTCTATATTTGTAATGATGTATTATGCTCTTTTCTATAAAATAAATTATTAAAGACGCACACTAAACTAAACTGCTTTGTAAAACGTTAATACAATCATAAAAACTTTAGAGAGAAATGGCGTAATCAAAATAAATGAGTTAACGGCCGACTGACTATCAGAAACGTTTCTTATACATATTATATAGGGAGGTGATGAAAAATCCGTTGTAAAAATGAGCATTTATTTCATATTGATTTTGAACTTGTATTCAACCGTCTGAAAGTAAACCCGGTGGCCATTCATTTATAATTTAGAAAATATTTTTATTAAATTCAAATGACATATCCATATCATGATGGTTTTTTTGTTTATTAAAAATGTTTAGATCTTTGTTTTATTGTGTTATTTTTACAAAGACACCGATTTTTTTATTTAGATATAAATTAAATTTTTATTGTAACCATAATTTAATACAGGCCTGATTTCGTGGTTTCATTAACAGATAGTCTAATATGCATTTTATTACATTTATGTTTAATGCGAACATGTTACATTTCACTATCAAAAAATGAAATGTTGGTATTACGGTGCTGTTCACGAACATTCGAATTGAATACATTTAGCATATTATGCATTTGCTTATTTATAACAAGATGGCCCTTATATGTTAATTGCAATTTTCACATTTCTCCCCGTATCAATATATGTTGTATTAGAAATGTTGTTGTTGTAATATAAGCCGTACATTTTACACTTGAAGTCGCTTTAAGCTGGTTAAGCCGCGTTGAAATCACCTTTTTGTTGTTTTTACTTTAGTTAAAATAATATTTAAGTTAACAATTTATACTGATTTCCCTTGTATATGATCCACAGAAAATAAATAATTGGAAATCATTTAAGTAATTAAATAGTTTTCTTTTCTTGTGTACAGTACCTAACAATGCCTTAATGTTCCTTCATTCTGAGATCCACGCAACATACTGTTATTTATTAATCATCGACAATTACGCTGAGATTAATAAGCACGTGTGGCAATTATTATGTTGCCCAAACTGCTTAATGATATTGTGCATCAAAAGGTATAACACGTTTTGTAGAACACACACCTGGTGTGGTTAAACTATTTATTGTGTTTGTTTTCTCATTACTCGTTCATATGTTCAAGAAATAAAGATAAAATAATAACCTTTTATAAAGTATGTATAGCACCTACAATTTTGAATAATGATCGAACAGTAATGATCATGCATTTGATATAAAATCTGTGTAAACTCTTAAAAATTACGTCCATTCCATATGTACAACACGCTTTGTTTGTCGGACAAATTGGCGGCCAGATAAGCGTTGCTGAGGGGTGTGTGAAAAATCGATATCTGATTGGCTGATCGACAAAATGTGGGCGGAGTTGGCGACTGGTCAATTATCCAACCAAATGACTGCTAAATACTACCAGAAAGAGGAGACATGGTGGCATCATCAATTGTGTTTAATGACCAGACTGTCATCTGCCACCCAGTGTGGTTTATGACACCATGTTGCTAGTTAAGTTTGGACAATATCTGATCAAAACGAGATAATCGGATTATGCAGATCAAAGGGGCAATTAAACACTGGAATGCAAAGGCTTACACGATTTTAAGATTGATGCAAACAATCAAATGAAAAATATTGCATTTAATTTAATGCTTTTTTAATGTGTCAATGTGTTAGTTTTCTTAGACAAATACCTAAAAATGCATGTTTTTTTTCAAACATTTTTCTGTCATAACACTAGCGTAACATCTCCCCTGGCAGAAAAACTTTATTTCATACAACCAAGGTAATGTCATGACGGCCTTAGGGTATTCCGGCCTTAGAATTTAGTAAGAAATTCATCCGTTGAATAATCGGTGCTCTCTTATTTATGTTACCGGTTGTTAGCAGCAGTGTAATGGCGGAAGCGGAGAGTATTCGGGGGAGATAATTGGGTAATGACTAAATTCTGGAACGGTCTATAGTCGAAGTCCACTTAAACAATAAGAAAGTTAGTGCTGCAGAAATAGTTTTAAAGGACATCTAATCAACCAAAATACCTGGTACCAAAAACTAATAAAATCACACTAATAATACATATTTTGTATTGTTTCTATGCAAACGATAGTGTGTAATACCTATGGACTAAATCGATAAAGTACAGTACGTTCCATGCCAAGCATACAGTAAAGTATACATTCTATTCGTTCCAAGATCTTCCCATCATAAACATATTTTAATGTATTTTTCTTAAAAAGAATACTGCTTGGTGAGCAGTGGTTTTAAATAACAGCATGTATGCTTGGTGAGCAGTGGTTTTATATAACAGCATGTATGCTTGGTGAGCAGTGGTTTTATATAACAGCATGTATGCTTGGTGAGCAGTGGTTTTATATAACAGCATGTATGCTTGGTGAGCAGTGGTTTTATATAACAGCATGTATGCTTGGTGAGCAGTGGTTTTATATAACAGCATGTATGCTTGGTGAGCAGTGGTTTTATATAACACCATGTATGCTTGGTGAGCAGTGGTTTTATATAACAGCATGTATGCTTTGTGAGCAGTGGTTTTATATAACAGCATGTATGCTTGGTGAGCAGTGGTTTTATATAACAGCATGTATGCTTGGTGAGCAGTGGTTTTATATAACAGCATGTATGCTTGGTGAGCAGTGGTTTTATATAACAGCATGTATGCTTGGTGAGCAGTGGTTTTAAATAACAGCATGTATCAAGCTGTAAAGTCTTTCATTTCTTTATTTTTCAAAAATCGTCAAAATTCATTATGTTCCTTACAAGCCTGTCATATTCACTTGCATTGCTTTCTTCCAATAACTTCTTTCCACTCATTCCCTTTTTCAGGTTCATGCTTTGTTACACAGTAATTACAAACGGCTCCTGTGGTTCTCCTACTTTTCGTTGTCTGACTTCTGAGATGTATTTGGACAGGGCCTCCTGCCAGGTCAGTCCCAAGTTCAAATCAAGGAGGACCCTAAACACAGACTGCATCTTAAGAGTAATTTGTCGACCATGGAATCTGGAAAATAGCAAGCAGGATCTTTTATGATTTATTAACCCATTTATGCCTAGCGTCTAGAAAAAAGGCCTTGGCAAACAACGTAGACCCAGATGAGGGTCTGTGCTGTTTGCTTAAAGGAATTTCTGTAAGAAATATTCGAAATATAGAAATAAATATACTAGACATCCCTAGTTTTGGAAATAAATTGATCCAATTTAGAAGGATGGAAGAGTCCACAAGAGGCATAAATGGGTTAGTTACAATAATGATAATCGCTTTTCTGTAGCTCTTTTAGACAACACACTGATAATTAGTTAGTTTTAACAATGAAACAATACAACAATTTCAAGATTAAATACTGAAAGGCAAATCTTATAATGTACATATATTTTAACTCGACTCCATCCAAAGTTTAAGGCTATGGCCACAACAAATCGATCAATTATTCAACATAATTTTGCCTAAACATGGGAGTCCAAGAAATTGATCAGTTTTTCAACAAAATTTGGCCTTAAGATGGGAGTCCCAGAAAGTGATCAGTTGTTAACCAGAATTTGGTCTAAACATGGGAGTCCCACAAATCAATCAGTTGTTCAACAGAATTTGGCCTTAACATGGGAGTCCCAGAAATTGATCACTTGTTAAACAGAATTTTGCCTAAACATCAGAGTCCCAGAAATTGATCAGTTGCTCAACAGAATTTGGCCTAAACATGGGAGTCCCAGAAATTGATCAATTGTTCAACAGAATTTTGCCTAAACATTGGAGTCCAACACATTGATCAGTTGTTAAACAGAATTTTGCCTAAACATTGGAGTCCAACAAATTGATCAGTTGTTAAACAGAATTTGGCCTAAACATAGGAGTCTAACAAATTGATCAGTTGTTAAACAGAATTTGGCCTAAACATTGGAGTCCCAGAAATTGATCAGTTGTTAAACAGAATTTGGCCTTAACATGGGTGTCCAACAAATTGATCAGTTGTTCAACAGAATTTGGCCAAAACATGTGAGTCACAAAAATTGAACAGCTGTTAAACAGAATTTGGCCTGAACATTGGAGTCCCACAAATTAATCAATTGTTCAACAGAATTTGGCCTAAACATTGGAGTCCCACAAATTGATCAGTCGTTCAACAGATTTTGGTCTAAACATGGGAGTCCCAGAAAATGATCACTTGTTAAACAGAATTTGGCCTTAACATGGGAGTCCCAGAAAATGATCAGTTGTTAAACAGAATTTGGTCTAAACATGGGAGTCCCAGAAAATGATCAGTTGTTAAACAGATTTTGGCCTTAACATGGGAGTCCCACAACAACATCAGTTGTTAAACAGAATTTGACCTTAAGATGGGAGTCCCAGAAATTGATCAGTTGTTTAACAGAATATGGCCTTAACATGGGAGTTCCAGAAATTGATCACTTGTTAAAACAGAATTTGGCCTTAACATGGGAGTCCCAGAAATTGATCAGTTGTTCAACAGAATTTGGCCTAAGCATTGGAGTCCCACAAATTGATCAGTTGTTAAACAGAATTTTGCCAAAACATTGGAGTCCCACAAATTGATCAGTTGTTAAATAGAATTTGGCCTTAACATTGGAGTCCCACAAATTGATCAGTTGTTAAACAGAATTTGGTCTAAACATGGGAGTCCCAAAAATTGATCAGATGTTAAACAGAATTTTGGCCTGAACATTGGAGCAAGGGCAATAAAAATAAAACTATTTTAATTACAGTTTCAATAAAATCAGATGCGATTTAAGGCGCAGAATCATTCAAGTTATTTTTTTGTACACATTTGTTGAACATTTATGCCAAACCTATTTAGCTTTTTAAATGCTGCCGTTTTGTATCTCCTTAACGGGAAATAAAGAGTCTTTGTCATAAAATATGAGGATGTCGACCAATTGTACCATGCTGTCGAAAATAATTACATATTTATTTCACTTAACGAATTTTAGGAGCAGCAAATCTGAAAAACATTTGCTCAATTTGTTTGGCAAATCTGACAATTGTTTTTGCCTTATAAAGAAACTTATTTTTTTCTATATTATTTACATCATATTATCAGTTGAAGGGAAAGTTCACTGCGATGTTTTTGCATCCAGTATTCTCACCTAGTTTGAGGAAAGGAAGCACATCGGATCCCCAGCTCTTTGGCCCGACGTTGTGAGAGCCGTTGGCTCCGATCCATGTCAATCAGTCCGCCTATCACAAAGATTTCATTGCCCATATAATCTGGCATTGGCCTTCCATGAGGGCTCAGGTAGACCAGATTTTTACGGGGATGAAAGATACTCATAAAATCTTCTTCGAAACAATCACTTGTCTTAGTAAAAAAGTCTGAATTTGATTTAAATAAATTGAAAACCCGTGTGTTTCTTCTGAGGCCTGTAAAATTTAAGTGTAATGGCTGTCTGTGATGAATGTTCACATCTGCAATAATTAAACATTGCGTCAAAAGCCCATTATGATTGGGATCGCAGTAGTCATAATTCAAGTCAATAATGACCCGCCTCCCTGAGTTCACACCTTGAATGTACTTTGACAAATAATACTGGTTTTCGTTTGGCAGTCCATAAAGTCCATGTATTTGTGATGTGTCTATTGATTGGTCTCTGTGTTTCTGGAATAATTTACGCAGATATGCCCTGTATTCAGGGAATGAGTCACAGGATTTTAACATGTGATGCCACTCGTCTGTTGTTAATTCATCTGGTACCTAAAAATTGAGGAAATGTTTATATTGATTTTGAACAGCTTTTTAAGTTTATGTTTAACATGTTAAGTAAATGTCACAGCAATTGTTGAATACTTTTTTTTTAAATAATTGCTCATCAGCATCAACCTGATATAGTTGCAAAAATCACATAAACATTCTAAAACCCACTGCATCCGACTCATAAACGTACTTAAAATCACTTCATCCAACTCATTAACGTACTTAAAACCACTTCATCCAACTCATACAAGGACTGATGTTTTTCTCAAGTAAAAACTGAGAAACTAGCATCGCTCTTGCTTGAGAAACCAGGATACTGTGTCAGCAGGATACTGTGTCATTTGAAGCTAATTTAACGGTCTTTAAAAAGCAACACATCAGGACTTAACATAAATAAACTGTTAAATAAAATGCCCTTAAATTACCCTCACCCAAAATATACTGGTTTTGATCTTCAATTGCAACTTTTTAACAAATCATGCAAAACAACTGACAATAAACTACACATTTACTGTACACTTGTACTCCATAAACGGAGGGTGCTAAGTTTGACATATTAATAAATGCCATGATGTGTTCATGTGATATGAAATCATGTGATGTGCAAATACATAATCATGTATTTACCCTACCATATTGATCACTGGACAATACTATTTTTTCTGACTATCCACTACCTGATAATCCCATATATCAGGTAATCATGACTACCATAATCATTTAATGCCTGCGGATGCCATGCCATTACGCTTAATGATAAATGTGATTTGTTTTACGCTTTTTGGTGGTTTATAGAGAAAAATAATTGCATTAAAACTGATAAATCACTGTTTTGAACAGTGAAAATAAGCTATGAACATTGATAATATTCACAGTTTTACTATGAAATGGCATTTTTTTCATTATGCTTCAACGTCATTACACGGCCGTTAATCAGGTGCACCACCTCTGTTTTGAGATTCATTAATAAATGAGCCAATGCAACTTCCGAGGTGGCGCTCTGGTCTGGATGTTTAAAAAAAAAAATGTATTTCGCTTTTTTTAAATTGCGCATTATAGTGCGATTCAGCGAAGATTAATTCATCCAAAAATGTACGCCATGTCAACCCATTCAAAAACGTGAAAACCTTTATAAGTTGTGGCATGGCTGAGTTTTAAAAAGCATTTCGATGAGTTTTTTCTGTGTGACGAGAAAATTTCTACCTAATTAAATCCCTAACGGCATCAAACGATTGTGTACAACATACATTAGATGCTGCATGCACAAAAATATTGTCTTCTTGCCGACGTAGTAGATATTTTTCTGCATTTTTCCAAAAGAGATGGAGCCAATGCTTAGGAGGTGGCACTAATGATAGGAGGTGACGCAAATGCAGGATGTATCAATTAACAGTCGTATTGAAATGACATTATCACATGACGTAAATTTGATAGATAATGTTATTTGTTATATTCAATTTATTTTTCAATGTACATACAAAGGCCAAAATCTTTACATAACATAAACACATCCTATAATAAATAAGATGTATTTTTTTTAATATATAAGTGATCAAACCAATTAAGAAGTCACCAACATATAAAACATATTGTACAATATATAACCAAAATTTGTAATACTCAATAAAACCAATAACTTAATGTTCAACATTATCAAAATAATTTATCGACCGCAATATTTGTATACAGAATGATAATTCACTAAATAAATATAAGATTATATTTCTTCTTGAAACGATTATTTGTGTCCCTTAATCCAAATGCTTAATTTACTAAAAGGCCAAGGTCAACGAAACACAAACCCCCCTACTGCGCTGCTTTGCTTGATTTATTTATTTTTTATCATTTGGCAGGTACAGATAATTATCTCCCTTTAAAGCTTATTACTTCCCTTGGATCTGTTTTTTTGACCTTTGACATTGAAGGATAACCATGACCTTGACCTTTCACCACTCAAAATGTGCAGCTTCATGAAATACACATGCATGCCAAATATCAAGTTGCTATCATCAATATTGCAAAAGTTATTACAAAATGTAACAATGTTAAAGTTTGGGTTAAAGTTTTGGGACACACACAGTGACACACACACACATACAATGACAGACAGGCCAAAAACAATATACCCCCGATCATTCGATCCGGGGGCATACAAAAATAAAGATAGCTCGGTCTTGTTCCGTTAACTTTTTTGTATACGACATATTAAATGTTCTTATCTCACAAAGACAAGCATTTAAATCCATCAAGACATTATTAGACAACTATTTTTTTCTAATTAAAAACGCACGCGACTCAAATGTGCTGAAGTAGCAAACTTACAAAAAATAATGCAAGGCCTGTAAACATAAAAGAAACTATAACATAGAATATTACCACCTCTTGGCTCCATCTCTTTTTTAAAAATGCAAATTTATCTATTAGATCGACTATAAGCCGATGTTTTGTGTATGCATTTACTTGTACAGGTCCAAAGCAATCGTTTGATGTAATGAGCGATTTAATTGGCTGGGAATTTGCTAGTCACACAGGCAAAATACATTGATTTGCTTTTACGAATTCTACCATGCCACAACTTATAATTTATAATAAGTTATAAAGGTCCTCACGTTTCCAAATGGGTTGTGATTGTATTTTTCTGTACATCTTTGGATGAATTTATAATCGCTGAAACTGACTACATTGGCCGATTTTTTTAAAAATCGAAATATGTTGAAAAGTCATATAAAACCTAATCACCCTGTAAAATTATCTGTTAAATTTCAAAACATCTGGGCCTGAGCGCCACTTCAGAAGTAGCATTGGCTCATTTATTAATGCATCTCAAAAAAGAGGAGGCGTGAGTGATTAAAGGTCGTGCATTATTTCATCAAAACTACAAAATTAATCAAAAGTAAGCATAAAATAAAATGAAATTTTGGTGGATTTGGTGTAATATCGATGTTAATACACTTGTGATCATAAAAAATATATATTCTAAAGAAAATATAAAAAATTATTTCCTATGATCACTTATGAATAAAAATCAATATTTCACCAAATCCAACAGCTATCCTGATCCTCTATATACGTAATGAATCAATACTGGTTGACTATCCTCTATATACATAATGAATCAATACTGGCTGACTATCCTCTATATACGTAATGAATCAATACTGGTTGACTGGGGATACTATCCTCTATATACGTAATGAATCAATACAGGATGACTGGGGATACTAACCTCTATATATGTAATGACTCAATACTGGTTGACTGGGGATACTAACCTCTATATACGTAATGAATCAATACTGGTTGACTGGGGATACTAACCTCTATATACGTAATGAATCAATACTGGTTGACTATCCTCTATATACGTAATGAATCAATACTGGTTGACTGGGGATACTATCCTCTATATATGTAATGAATCAATACTGGTTGACTATCCTCTATATAGGTAATAAATCAATACTGGTTGACAACTAACCTCTATATACGTAATGAATCAATACTGGTTGACTATCCTCTATATACATAATGAATGAATACTGGTTGACTGGGGATACTATCCTCTATATACGTAATGAATCAATACTGGTTGACTATCCTCTATATTGGTAATGAATCAATACTGGTTGACAACTATCCTCTATATACGTAATGAATCAATACTGGTTTACTATCCTCTATATACGTAATGAATCAATACTGGTTGACTGGGGATACTATCCTCTATATACGTAATGAATCAATACTGGTCAACTATCCTCTATATAGGTAATGAATCAATACTGGTTGACAACTATCCTCTATATACGTAATGAATCAATACTGGTCGACTATCCTCTATATAGGTAATGAATCAATACTGGTCGACTATCCTCTATATACGTAATGAATCAATACTGGTCGACTATCCTCTATATACATAATGAGTCAATACTGGTTGACTGGAGATACTAACCTTTATATACGTAATGAATCAATACTGGTCGACTATCCTCTATAAACGTAATGAATCAATACTGGTTGACAACTATCCTCTATATACGTAATGAATCAATACTGGTTGACAACTATCCTCTATATACGTAATAAATCAATACTGGTCGACTATCCTCTATATACATAATGAATCAATACTGGTTGCCAACTATCCTCTATATACGTAATGAATCAATACTGGTTGACAACTATCCTCTATATACATAATGAATCAATACTGGTCGACTATCCTCTATATACGCAATGAATCAATACTGGTTGACTATCCTCTATATACGTAATGAATCAATACTGGTTGACTGGAGATACTAACCTTTACATACGTAATGAATCAATACTGGTTGACTGGGGATACTAATGTGTTAAAGACTTTCATAAGCCCAAATATATGCCATTTGTTTGAAGTATGGGGATACTAATGTGTTAAAGACTTTCATAAGCCCAAATATATGCCATTTGTTGGAAGTAAACAGTGAAGTGAACTGTGAAATGTTTTTTAATTCAAAGATTTAATGAAATTGAAGATAAAAAAGGACAGGGGTATTACCATTGAACACAAGTTAATCACTGTCATGATTATAATTGTTTATATATAAACAACCAATGGACGAATGAATTGAAATTAATAAAGAATGTTAAATGCATTGTACAAACTATTATCTGAAAACCTATCAAAAACTATTATATCAGAATTCCCACTTAAAATGTCAACAGAAGGGTCTAAGTTTTGGAAAGGAAATTTCAAACAAAATTTTTAACACAAAAAGGAGACATTTATTGTTCCACTTATCCCATCATAGTAGTACTAGTGGCAGGTTCCTTTTTTACATGTCCAGACCTATAATGTACTTTAATGTACTTTCCTGGAAGGGCAGACAAATGCAAATATCAAGACCTGCACATTTAAGTAACTTACTTTGATACTATAACAATATTATAATAATAACATGTCCAAACATACCTGGAAATATCAGATAATTTATTCATGATTGGTATAAATTATCCTCATACTAAACAAAAAGAACTTAAGTTCACTGTCATTATATTTTTTGTTATGCAGCATTGAGTAACACACCACCAACCTCTTTTCGATTCTCTTTCAAATATTCAATGAAGCCTTCTACTGTCTTCTTCTTTTCCTCGTATTGCTTATCCAAGACTGTACCATCATGAGCTCTCCAAATATCATCTTGGCTTTTTTTACTGCTGAATTGTCTTGTAATAAGCACAAAGACCTGTCTACACCATTTACTCATTTCCGCCCTTGAGCATTTCCATTTTATCATCCGAGTTCGACTTGCAAACATCTAACCTGAAAAATGATTAAAGGTCTGAAATGGGAAATAACAATACATCAATTGTTATGTATGCAATAAATGAATAATGTAGATTTATATATACCGGTAGTCAGTTTGCCAAATACAGAACACTAACTTCTTTTTGTCCAATTAAGCAGACATTTATGAGTTTTTTGTCTTCCTTCTTTTCATGCACTAAAGTTGTATTTATTTAGTTTTTTTGGCCCGATTTTAAAGCTGAAATTTGGCTATATTCCAAATCGCAAAAAGGATACTTTTTTGCCAAAATGTGCTAAAAAATTCCCAATCTTGAAAAAACGCTAATGACATCTGCTGTTTCGCTTTTTAACAAGGCGTAGTCTGATCCAGTCTTGTACGGGTTTTAGACTATATTTCAATTTTGATACCGTCGGCATTATTCTTAGTGTTGTTAAGGCCCTTTTTATATTGGCGATGAAATTCAAGCGTTTTGTGATTTTGCTAAATGGAAAACAAAGATGTTGCACAATTTCAAATATGACATGAAAAAGATTCCTATGCAACAACCTGGCAGACAAACGAAAACTGTTCAGTTGATTATTTTAAGTAAGTGTCATTAAATAAACAAACATCGTCAACGAGTACAAGTCATCCCATTGAAACTTCTTCCATTGTTAATGATAGTGATTTAATAACAAGTGACTCGTTTGCATCCTCATCATTGATTTCCAAAAGCAAGTGCTGACTGATATTCAACATGTTGAAAGCAGTAGTTCTTCAGAAGATGAGGAGCCTTCTCATGCCTTTTTCTGCCTATCTCACAGGTCAGATAGTCGGACCCATTCCCAATGCCAAATATGCATATTTTTTCCCAATTCTCAAAAAAAAAATTCCCAATTTAAAAAGATAAATAAAAAAAAAGTGTTTTTTTTTGTTTTTTTTTAGAAAGAAGTGTCTTATGACTTATGATTATTAGACTCCATTTCTCAATTTTATTTTGTAAACAACCTACAAAATATATAACCATAATTTATATGAATTTTATCCAAAATGACTGGAAAACTCCCTGCCCAAATAATGCTTTTGTCGATGAAAATTATTCCGAATTTGGAAGATTTCGCGACTCGAAAAATCCAAATTTTGGTAGGTACATTTTCCCAAAATAGACAGAAAAAGGCTAGCTAAAGAAACTTCAGCGTACAGTTTAAAAAGTATTGACAGACCTGTACGCTGAAGCCAACCCCGTATCGAAAGTCAACCAGAGTCGTAACATATTTATGGCACGCTATAAATCAAAGAAAGCTCTTTTTCTTGGATACATTTCTACATATATTGGTGAATGAATATAAATTACTGCATTGGGGAATATTTTAAGGTTCAAATGGTTCAAATGCATCTTACAATAGATGAAAATAACTCTTATCAGTCTGAAATTCACAAATTTTACGCCATTGTCGCTTTGTCACGTGACGAGTTTTCATTTGGATACTTTTGGATCGACCTTGACATTTTATGCTGAAATTGTAAACATTACTTTCGTTTTCTGAAATTTATTATTTGTGATTAACAACTTACGTCTGGTGGATTAAATGACTGATTTCAGTGTGAATCAGGAAGTTTTAAATAATATTTACTTTGAGTTTGTATTTACACTACAATTTGTTTATAAAACAAGCCAGAGTAATCTAAAATACCGGGAAATGTCATTCTGAATTTGAAAACACTTGAGCACATGGTATGTTACTAAAAATATAAATAACGTCATATGACCGTGAAATCTCGGGAGATTCGCATTTCAAGAAAGTCTGTCACATCGCTGTTTTTCTCCATATGAGCAGAAAAGATAAATTTTAAATGTTTAAGATAGTATTTTGTGAAAGAATATATCAGTTAAATGTGAAAAATGTCAATCTTTCCGATCAAGTGGTTGATTTGGGCCAATAACTGCATTTAAAAGCTGTTTTGGAAAGGTCTTTTTTAACTGTCAACTTTTCTGGAATTTCTGGTTGACTTTCCTAATGGGGTTGGTCCATAACTATAAAGTCGCTCCAGTAAAAAATAATGTGAAAATACTGAGCTCAGGCCGGGGATTTAACCCACGACCTCCAGAGTGGTAGTCCGACACTTAAACCACGTCGCTAAAGAGCTAGCCCAACAGCAAGGCTGTTGGAAGTGACCTTATTTCACTACACTCCTCCCCCTTTTAATGTTTCAAGGCCCAGACACGCCCGCTACAGCATGTCTTGCATCCGCATGGCCCTCCCAGAAACCATTAAACAGCTAAGACCCATTCCCGCGTTCACATTTCGTTTTTGCCTCGTCGCCATTAATGTGAAAATACTGAGCTCAGGCCGGGGATTGAACCCACGACCTCCAGAGTGGTAGTCAGACACTTTAGCCATGTCGCTTAAGAGCTAGCCGAACAGCAAGGCTGTTGGAAGTGACCCTAATTTTACTACAAAAATCATAAAAAGCGACATTTTAAGTTATGGTAGCCAGAACTAGAAAAAGGCCTGCTTCTACTTTCCGCCTATATTGGATTTTTTGCTAAGAAATGACTTCCTTTTAGCAGAAAAAATATTGAAGCATATAGTTTCGTCCCAGATTAGCCTTAGCTGTCAGTAGACGATAAAATATGTATTGTGTTAAGAATCCGAATTATGAGTAATCCGAAATCTTATACATTAGTAGCTAAATTATCTTTTAAACACAAAAACACCATTGACAATTAAACAGTTGATAAGAATTATGACCGTCATTGTTGAAGCCGCTAAATACAATAAGACGCATATTACATATCAATTACATTAAGCAAATGTTGCGAGTAACTGTAAATCTAACTCGAAATTGTTTTCTACTGTGTTTTACAACGTGGATTTTTTCTGATACAGCAAGGGTTACACTCCATCAACAATTCTTACAAATAAACGGCTAAAATAACAATTTTGACTGCATACTGAATATTCGTACCAGCTACTGTACTTGATCGATGTTGTCAGGAGGCATTGCGCGCTATCGCGTGTATACAGTGTCTACGATTTCTCTTAATAATTTGTCCGGTTTACACACGATCCGGTTAAAAGGGTGTCCATTGTTTTATACTGATTGTATCAAGGTGTATTAGACTCACTCATTTTATTATAATTAAAACATTAATGTTCACGATTCAATATAACCGTCGGTAAACAATAATTCACTCGCGATAAGCTAACATTTACCACAAGCAGCGTTCATGGCACGTGTCCAGGTCGTGCATGCCGCAGCCACCATGTGAAGACCAACATCTCGGGTGTTTTTTATTATGAGTGACACTCGAATACATACAACATAGTCCTATTCAACATTTAAATCTATAAAATGACGCCAGTATAAGATAAGACGTTCAGGTATATCATAAATGCAATATAGTGTGGACAGAGTGAGAGTCGATCATGAGAATATGTATATTTAGGTCACAATATACTAAATATTTTCCTTATATAATTCAATCTAAAAGCGACATTTTTAAGTGAAAATTAATGCAACATTTTGCACATAAAAACCCCTATAACCATGTATGTTTTTAAAGGGTATTCAAAGCTCAATCGATTAAAGCTAAGATATGTCATGTACAAACCAAGAAAGAACTTGCCACAAATTAAAATCGACTGTTTGCACATCCTTTGATTCCGGTCGTTTTCTAGTGAAATGTAGCCATTTTCAGTGCAATATTTTTTACTATGGTCTCTAGCTTTATCATATTTCAGGGATTGTTTTAGTAGTGAACACCTATGTATGCTCGATCACCGTCTCAAAAAGATTACACCAAAACAATAGTTTCAAGTGTTAAAGATGCTTTTAATCATTGATCCGCTCCATTAAAGGTTGTGTGGGTGGGTCGGTGTTTGGGGGTTATCGGCGCAGACACTGTGTATTAGAATTAAAAGTACGATTCATTTACCGGTATATGCAACGCGGTCAATTCACCAAAAAGAGTTATATGCAACAACGCAAGGCCGTCGTGGGAGTTGGTATGCGGTCGGCGTGGCCATAGATGCATCACTTAGGTGCAACCGTTAAACGTCAGTGGAACTAAAGGAATTAACATTGCTGCCTGCGTCAATAAGTAAACGATGTTCTCACTGACGGCAAGATGATTGATCCCATTTCAGCCGCATGTGAGTAAGGTGTGCGGTCGCCATTTTATGCTTAAATGGTGACGTCAGTACGTTTATTGTCACCTCTATACTAAGACGCATCACATTCCCCTGGTTTATGCTTCCGCCAAAGTAGTTCTGCCTTGGAATGAAAATGTTAATAATGAAAGCAAAATCGTTTTTTGTGTGTGTTTAAAACGGAATGTTGTTTAAGAAAATGTTATTTAATTATGTTTAAATGTGATTTTGAATCTCTATTAAGACTGATAGCGATTATCAGAAGCACAATTACCTGACATACTTTCGCTTTCACTTTTCACTCGTAAAATAAGTGCTACCAACAATTTCTTTCGCGTTAGTACACATGTCAGATAGACCGGTGTGCACACAATGGTGCGGTCGCGACACCGAGAACTCCAGCCCCCGTCTTCCCCTCTATCCCACAGCACAAATCTACAACAATGAATATCTTTCAGTAATAAATAACTTACAATTGCAGTTATTATTCACAATTCCTTCCAACTTGTGTTAGTCGATACATTCATCGATATTTATCCATCCATAAAAACGATTATTAACAACGAGTTGTAATTTATGTCAGACTTTCTAAAAAAAAATCTTAACTCGGTTTTAAGAGTAAGTAGCGTAAGTTGCTCAATCTACGGAGTTGTATTACCGGTACTTGTTTTAAGTTTATTGTGTTGTATAAAATAGTTTTATGTTCTTTATTTCATACAACAATGCATTTAAAACACGAAACGAATCGTTTGCAAATTGCATAGCTATTTGAAAAAAACTGTGCTTGAGCTAATGTGCAAACATGGAGATATATCTCGTATGCGGAACAAAAGACAACTTTTGCAATGATGTTATCATACGACATAGTTATATTACCATTTGTTTATTTTCATAAAAAAAATTGTCTGAAGCATAATTCGAAAAACTGGAGGTAAAAATTGAAACTTGAGATTTAATAGGCATTAACCCATTTATGCATACCGGTAGCGTCTAGAAAAGGCCTTGGCAAACAGCATAGACCCAGATGAGACGCCGCATGATGCGGCGTCTCATCAGGGTCTGCGCTGTTTGCTTAAAGGATTTTCTGTAATAAATATTCTAAATATAGAATAAATATACTAGACATCCCTAATTTTGGAAATAAATTGATCCAATTTAGAAGGATGGGAGAGTCCACTAGGCATAAATGGGTTAAGAGCACTTCATCATTTTCCTTATAAGCGTTGATTGTAAACTATTAAAGAATGCTGTTTTTTTGTATTAAGTTATTCGTGTTTTTCGCGTGTTTGAGTAAAATATAATATTATTTCCTTTTGGAATCAATGACAATTTAAAAAAATGTCATTTTGTCAATCTGTGAATGTGTAACAGTAAATTGAAACTCAAATACTGCCCCTTTAAGCTGTACAATCACAGCGAAATAATATAAACTTGTAAGTTCAACACTCCTCTAAAAAGTTACTCTACAGTATTAAAAAGAAAACGATGGTAAACAGGTTCGTGATCGCTCGAATATAAATAAAAGTAAAATGTGGGTGGTTGAGTAAACCATCAACACACATTCCTGTTTACTGTTGCGTAAAGTATAGGTGAGAGGTGGAAATGTCAATAAAAATTTAACGTAAACTTGGTTTTAAGGCTGAAATACAATAGGTTGTTTCTGAAATACAATAGGTTGTTTTGCCCATACTCTGACCATCGAATTAAATTCTGGTATTTTTTAAGGGAAATGCCTTGCAAATAAATCTTTTTTTTTTTATTTTGCTCAATAACATTCATACAAAATTGTGTTATAAATATTCTGTTCGTGTCAAGAAACATGTGTGTTCGAGGTAGTACTCGTTGCCATACTTACTTTCAGCATTCACACGCTTACGAAATGTTCCGTATGGAAACGCAGTTGTAAATGTACAATTTTACATTCCTATATTGCTTGACTACTCCGTTATGCTACTTATTTCCTTAAAACATATGAGCCTTGTTCTGCAAAAAATGGGCTTAATGCATGTGCGTAAAGTGTCATCCCAGATTAGCCTGTGTAGTCCGCACAGGCTTATCAGGGACGACACTTTCCGCCTAAACTTGATTTTCCTTGAAACTAAAAATACCATAAAAGCGGAAAGTGTCGTCCCTGATTAGCCCTTGCAGACTGCACAGGCTAATCTGGGATAACACTTTACGCCCATGCATTAAGCCCAGTTTCCTCAGAACGAGACTCATATGGTTTACAACGTGTACTTATAACAAACTGCGGTGACGTGGAATATGGAAGGAGGCGGGGCGGGAGGTGTTTTTTGGGGGCTGGCTTTCGTTACTTTAAATAGTGACAAGCTGTAGTAAATAACTGAATGTTCAAATAATGTATTATTACTGATAGAGGCTGTTCAATTTCTAACATAAAAAAGATCATTCCGATTTATAATATCAGTAGTTAGTGTTCCAATATTTAAATAACGTGTTGATTTATATTACTTAGTTACTTCTTACAATGATTCAGAATTTATATTGGTGTGGACTTAATGAAATATATTAAGATTAATTTGATTAATTAAGATTAATTTAATGATAGTGTCACTAGTATTCAGCCCATAGTCAGGGTTGTGTTGATATACTGTTTTAAACATGTAAGACGCCTGAAATGGTTGAGTAAGAGTAGCATCAGTTAACCATATGCTGTTGTTTGTGCTGATGTTGTTGTTGTTGCTGCTGTTGTTGAGTTGATGGGTGTGGGTATTTCACAAATTCTGTGCCTCTGTGTTTATAATGTAATTAAATACGCTGATCATTATTAGTAAAAACGATGCAGGTTAAATTCAAAGGGTTCATAGAGTTATGGGCGCTCTGGGAAAACGGGGTTTATTGCCTGCGCCTAATGTGTCCTTCCATATTAGGTTGTGCAGTCCGCACATGCTAATCAGGGACGACATTTTCGGCCTAGACTTGATTTTTGCCTATAAGAGACTTTCCTTGAAACTAAAAATACAATAAAAGCGAAAAGTGTCGTCCCTGATTAGCCCTTGCGGACAGCACAAGCTAATCTGGGACGACACTTTACGCACACGCATGTAACCCTGTTTTCCCAGAGCGAGGCTCATATATATAACTTAACTCTCCACTGCATGTATGGACAAAAATCGTGTAATGTCCCTTTAATCTGCATAAACGTTGAATACATTTTATTCGCTACAGTTTACATAAAGGTATGTTACACGTTCGATCATTTGATCTCCCGATTTGCTTGTGAACTGACGTTTATAGTCTTGAGAAGTAATTGATAACAATGTTTTGCTACAGATATGCAGTTTGTACGAGTAATGCATGGATTTTGAAAACAATGCTGTTAAAGGAAAAGCACTCGGATCTTAAAGTAATTAAATTCTGCAAAAGGTAACATCTAAAACTTGGACGATATTAATGACATGTGAATAATTATATCTCATAAGTATATATATTGAGCCTTGTTCTGAGAAAACTGGGCTTAATGCATGTGCTAAAATGTCGTCCCAGATTAGCCTGTGCAATCCGCACAGGCTAATCAGGGACGACACTTCCCGCCTAAACTTGATTTTCGGTAAAGAGGGACTTCATTGAAACTAAAAAATACCATAAAAGCGGAAAGTGTCGTCCCTGATTAGCCTGTGCGGACTGCATAGGCTAATCTGGGTCGACACTTTACGCACATGCATTATGCCCAGTTTTCTCAGAACGCGACTCATAAAGAGTTTTTGCATTATTGTTATTAATCTTTCGATGAACATAGATTGCGGGTTTCGATGCGTAAGAACGAAATGTTTATTAGCTGCGCATACAACGACAAATCGTTGAATTTTGGCCGGCAAACAACTTTGATAGAATAAATTGTTATATGTAAACAGGAAGTGACAATTATTGTTGCAACTGAAATGCGAATTATATCGTAAACGTATGTGCTTTAATATGAACGGGACTTATATCTGTTTATTTGATAACTTTAACACGAGAATTCGTATTGAGGATATTCGCGTTACAGCCAAGTTTATCAACACGCCTATGCCGAGACATAACAATTGACTGCATGATCTAAAATGATCATGATCTTTGTGTTAAAGAACTCTTAAAAACAGTGTGTATTAAGACCAGTCAGTTTCAAATAAGTACGGATAATTCGCGTTTGGACAGTTAATTTATATGTTTTTATGCCCCCGAAGGAGGGCATATAGTGATCGAACTGTCCGTCTGCCCGTTCGTCCGTCTGTCTTTCTGTCACACTTTGCGTTTAGGTTTCGAAAAATGCTCATAACTTCTATGTCGCTTCAGATAGCAACTTGATATTTGGCATGCACGTGTATCTCATGGAGCTGCACATTTTGAGTGGTGAAAGGTCAAGGTCAATGTCATCCTTCAAGGTCAAAATAAAAAATTAAATCAAAGGGGAGTAATAAGCTTTAAAGGGAGATAATAATCTGTACCTGCCAAGTGATAAAAAATAATAAAAATAAATGAAAGCGGCGCAGTAGGGGGCATTGTGTTATTGACAAACACATCATTCTCTTGCTATTTCATGTTCACTATTTTTCTCTGTTAGTGTTTTATCAATAGATAAATGATAAAAATAATCTGAAAATGAGAAATAAACCACGGGTGTGATGCAGCTAAGAACTGTGAAGAAAAAAGGAATTCGCGACATTTGATCGCACGGATATAACTGATTATCTTTCACAAAGATAACCCACAATCTACGCCTTATAGCTTTTTCAAAGATATGTCTAGCTCCACATCTGACTGTCCTTGTTGGCAGACATTATTTTACTAATTCTATTATATGAGTTGCGTTCTGAGAAAACTAGGCTTAATGCATGTGCGTAAAACGTTGTCCCAGATTAGCCGGTGTAGTCCGCACAGGCTAATCAGGGACGACACTTTCCGCCTAAACAAGATTTCCGGTAAGAAGGGACTTCCTTTAAACGAAAAATACCAAAAAAGCGGAAAGTTTCGTTCCTGATTAGCCTGTGCGGAATGCACAGGCTACCCTGGGACGACACTTTATGCACATGCATTTTGACCAATTTTCACAGAAGAAGACACATATAACTGCCAAGTATTGAGCCTTGCGTCTGTCCGTCAATATCCATCAAGTTACGTGTTCAATATTCCTGTCTGGATCTTTGAATGAAATATACCGGCAAGAAAATGCTCGATATACAATACATAGTATTTATAAATAACATAACATAACACATCTTTATTCTGGCATAAAATAGCACAATGCATACTTATAGCCAAGAATAGAGTTATAGCGTGAACAGTGAAAGGAACATGAAATATTAAAACATTTATCTGAGAGGGATTAACAGAGATGTAAGTTTCGCGCAAACAGAATTTGCATAATACATATTATATTTATTTACAACAATAACAACAGCATTTATTTGCATGTAGGTGACTTCTAACCTCAAGCATTATTGTGTGAAATAATATACGGATACAACTTTATATAACTTTATAAACATACAAATGCTCTTTTAAAATTATTATATAACTTTATATATGGTAAAGCTTTAATTTTTAGCTCACATGTGCCAAAACGTACTCAGTATGAGATAAAAACTCGCCTTTTGTACCTAGAGCGTCTTCCTAGAACTTTTCATTCAAACAACATCTCCTCTTTAACCCATTTATGCCTAGTGGACTCTCCCATCCTTCTAAATTGGATCAATTTATTTCCAAAATTAGGGGTGTCTAGTATATTTATTTCTATATTTAGAATATTTCTTACAAAAATTCCTTTAAGCAAACAGCGCAGAACCTGATGAGACGCCGCATCATTAGGCGTCTCATCTGGGTCTACGATGTTTGCCAAGGCCTTTTTTTTCTAGACGCTAGTCATAAATGGGTTAACAGATTTTCAGCGAAATTTTTCGGGAAAGAACCTTCGGTGACCCTCTTTAGAAGATGTTCAAATCATTGAAATCGATTGCATATGTAGGGTAAATGTGGTAAAATATTTATCTTTTTATGAAAAAACTGAAACCTTAAGGCTCACAGGTGTAATATTTTAGTACGTAAAATCGTATAGTTGTCCAGAACAAAGAGTGCTCAAATCATGATTTTGACATTTTTATTGACTTATTGATTATTGTGTAACTTTTAAATCACTGTTGTCCTGTAAAAAGTTTGTTCAAATCATGCATGCCCCTGAGTTCGAAACCCGATTTTATTTTTTTAACATAGAATAGTGGTCCTCAAATAAGTTTGTTCCAATCGTAAACCTGGGGTCAAAGTCGATCTCCCCGGGGGTAAATTTTTTAATTTTGTTCTGTCGAAGTCGCAAGCAACATATTTGTATTAATGAACGATCAGCATTCATACAGGTTGTACTCTATCACTTCATCGTTTACTTACTTTAATTTTATTTAAGAGTTATATTAAAAAGGTGTAAACGGGACACAACACTAATGTGCAATTCAAAACCTATCATTTTATATCAAGCTTTTTGTTTTTAACAAATTAGTGTATACACGTATTTATATTGGTACCCGGAGATATATTTTATCATAAACATGTTATAAACAGCAATATTTATTTATTTATTTTGCATACACTCTACATGTGTACACCTTTGACATTGATTCACGGCACGTATCTAATTGTTAGTTAAACATTACTAAGTTGCTTCATTCCGAACATTTTTATCGTCACATAAAAAATATGTTACGGTCCATAAGAAGTAATTTATTTGAATCGAGTAATACATTATATGCATTCCGTATTAATCTTATTTGAATATCATTTTACGGTACGTTGAGCAAGTTTTACTACGTTGGTAAAACAGTAAAAGCGTATGTTAGTTAGTTAAAACTAAACTAAACATAATATTAAGTCGTCTGTGATGAGTGAAAGGGTTAAGGATACTGTGTACGTGTAACGCGACTCTGGTTTGCCGAGTAAGTAAACAAAAAAGTGCTTCAATCTATTCTTATTTATATTTTAAGCGATCTGTTTTTCAATGATATAAATATGTTAATCTAAATCAATCGATATAATTGTAAGCGATATTGAAATGTATACTAATCTACCATATGTAAACAAATACAGTTTTATAAGAGCATTCGTATGTTTATAAAAAATTTTTGGAGAAATAATAGGCAAGACAAAATATATCTGACAAATAACATTTTTATTTTCGCTTCAATATCCGATTTATTGTCCTAAATAACCGGTTTTCATTGCATATACCCGCCCTACTGTGGATCAGCTGACGATTTATTGTATAACTCAATAAACAAATCTTTAACCTTTACCCTCTATCTTACGGAGGACTCCGGAGAAAGTCGATTGACACCCGCTTGTACCACTCTGGATCAGCAGACGATTTATTTCATAAATATATGAAGATACAGCCTATCTTACGGAGGAATCCGAGATAGCCGATGTATCACGATTGCCGCTTGTACGTTCGTTTTGTTAGATATAGATATGGTTTTGCGTTCATTAATGATTGATTTGGCATATGCTAACCTTCAGATATTTAATACAAAAAGCAGGGCGGGTTTAGAAGGGATATCTGTTTTTGCATACGTGCATGGACGCTAAAAACGTTTCGTTGCACACTTGAGATTTTGTTTGCGTCACAAGGACCTTTAATTTCAATAAAATATTGTTATTTTAACCTGTTGTGATATTTAAATGCCTCGTGAAAAGAAGGTGTTGCCTCTTCAATCGGGTAATCCAGTCCATGTACTGATCCACAATGAAATCACAGGTGTTGGGTGCGTGGTCAAGTCACTTTAACACTATCAATTTGCCATAAATCAACATGTTTTATCATTTTGAAAAAAAAAATTCTGATATGATATACATATGTACATATCATATCAGAATATTTTTTTCTCTTATCCTTGACTGACATCTACGTACAGTCGAATAAGAACATATTGGGTGCACAGTGTAATACCAGCAGTGTATTGATCTCGCCTGATAAGAGTCCTCAATATTTACCTAGGCATTGATTGCAATTATTTTTTCTTATGCGCTGCATATCTCCCGTAGTATCGAAGGTATTTAAATACCACATTGCACATGTATGGATGACATGGAAAGGAAGTGCAGAGGACAAGAATCACGACCTTTTTTACAGTATTTTTGTATTTATGTTAATGTTGGTCATTCATTGTTTAGTTCGTTTTTTTATTGGAACATAACTCTATAAGTATATAAGGTATCCAAATAAGTCTCCATTTAATGATAGGTGGCTTTAACAGGAACGACAAGTACAAGCACCATCAGTTGTTCTATAGTATTTTAAGAGTTATAGCCCTTCGGTTATTTTTCATGTGTGAACACAGATTCATACGTTTTGAAGTCATCACTAGTTTTGAGCTAACTCTAAAGCATTGATGGTAATCTTACAAAAGAACATTTAATGTTAAGGTATTATTAGGTGCACTGAGAGGCAGACATTGTACAAAGATCACGATTCTCTCCTTAGAATCAATCAGTTATTTTTCTTTGTCAATTTTCTGTTTTTTTAGGTCAAAACCGAGTTGACATGCATCATCATAGTTCATCGACAGCACTGACTTGTTTTAGAAGAGATATGGGGGGGGGTCATTTTTAGAAGAATTAAACACACCCTTTAATATAAAGGCAAGACGTTATTAAAATCACAAATCGGACGCAAATAACGGACACATATTTTGCTATAAAATGTAATCAGTGTAGGGACAGTATGCGTGTTTCTAACCTGGGTACCTGTCAATACACAGGAGTGTTATACAAAATAATTTTGGAGAAGTGGGTGTGGGTGAGGGGTGGAGGGTGGGGCAAAAAGAGAACGATTAAAGTAGGCCTCAAATATACGATATTGTACTTCAATGTACTGGTACCTTATCAGATCCTCTTTAGCAGTGATAAGTACATACATGCTATTGAAACACAAAAGCTTTTTAAGTAAGCTGAGAGAAATGATGACAGATATGAATAAAAAGATTGTTTAGTGATTTAGCTGCACGGAGTGACAAGACCTTTAAGAGACGAGTGCCCAAGTAGCAAATGATCTCCGGTAAAAGCCCTCATAGAACGTTTTCTATGTGGTATATTAACACTGTATCGACTTTTATTTCCAGGGACGTCCACAGCTGACTATGGCAGGCGAGGTATTTGAAACTAACACGTGAACATTCCACAGCACTTAACACCAAAATATTTAAAACCCGCGTTCACCAGAACAGGCTCTTTAGTATAAACGCGGCATGTTCCCTTCCCAATAAGATAATGTCGAAACAACCACCTTTTAATGAAAAGACGGCGAGTAACAATGCTGCATCAACAACACAAAAACTTCAGATACTCTCTCCCATAAGCTTGATCAATCCAACACGAAAACAGTCAACCGAACAACATGATGTCAAACAAACGGAAATTAATGCGATCACAAATGACGGGGTCGAATTGCTTAATATCAACTCGAGCTTTTCAGCTACCGATAACAGTCGTTGCCTCAAAGTACATCGCAAACTTGGTGCCATTGAAAATATGTATTTCCAGTACTCGAAACAGGGAGCGGAAACCATTTGCCTCATGTTCCAACTGAAAACTGATTACAACATAACACCGAATCTGGCAGAGCTTGCTTTCATACTTTTGAACAAAAGACACCCTCTGTTGAGGTCCTCAATTACCACAGTACTTGGACCCCCGAACTTGAATCAATACAATTTAGTCCAGGTCACGCCAGCATTCTACGATTTTCTGGTCGTGAAAAGAGGGAAATGGTTGGACGTTTTACTCGATGAAGCAGCCGTGAAATTTGACGACAGGCGGTTTCCACTTTTTAGATGTAGATTATTGATTTCTAAGGAAGATACAGAGAACAGACCCAAGGAATCAACATCACCAGGGGACAAACCATTCACTTCCCGGTTCTTGTTTATCGCGCATCACTCAGTCATGGATGGAGGTTACATCATGTGGGTTTTTCAGGATTTCGTAACTTTCATGGACGCCATCGCAACTGAACGCAATATCTCGACAATACCCGAGTTGCCATTTCTCCCTCAGGTAGAAAGCGTGTTAACTTTTCCTTCAGCCATTGAAAGTGCAATACTTACCAATAACGAATCATCTTATCAAACATCATTTTCAATTAAAGTCTGTGACGATGCGTCCAATTCTCAAGTTCTTCTGGACTACAATAAAAAATTCGCTGATAATATCCAGACTTTTAGTTCAGAACCGAGAAACGGTTGCCTTACTTTCAAAATGTCTGAGTCAGAAACTCTGGCATTTTCGAAAGCTTGTCGTAGCCACGGATGCAAACCAAAAGGTCCGCTTGTAACTGCCAGCATCATGGCATTACTAGAACTAATTTATGGCCAATTTGGGGATGTGGAGATACCACTGGAGTATATTGTAGACTTCCGGCGCTTCTGCAACTTCCCTGCCCTCGGTACGGAGGTCCCAAACTTCACCGGCGTCGCCGCGCTCCATGTCCCAATGCTCGCGACATTTCGGCGTCAAACGGGACCGGTTTCTGGACAAGAATTTTGGGATATTTCAAAAATCGTCGAAGATTTTCTCGTGACGAGCATAAGCTCTCGTAGGACCTACGATTTTTTGCAATCGATTATCCAACGCGATAGAGAAAACTCTATTCCAACCACAGAAAAGGGTAAAGCGCCCTATGTGTTGAGTATTTCAAACATGGGGATATGCGATGCAGGCCTAAATGCGGATCTTAGGCAACGAGTGCATTTGGCGGATCTTCACGGTCATTCTACGGTTCTTGTGGATGACATGCCTCTGTTTTTCATGACAACGTTCCTTGTGAACAACCAGTTGTGTGGCAACTCGAGTTACTGCCAGGAATACACGTCAAAAACCACCTGCGAACAGTTCATCAATATGTTAAGAAAATACCTGACCATACATTCAAAACTTTGATAATGTTTATTCTTTTTCGTCTAATTGGTTTAGATTTTTATGTTTTTGGATATCAAATTCCGTTTTTTAAAGATATATACTTTCAAATAGATTTTTTTGGATATCAATTTTTTTTTTTAAACGTATAGTTGCAAATAGATTTTTTTGGATATCAAATTCTCTTTTTAAAAGATGTATACTTGCAAATAGAAACCTCATGGTGTGTCTCATATTCAACTATAAACTTTTAATCAATATTATTTAGAAATGTGTTCCGTACGATATTCTTCATTTATTGTTCAATCAATTTTCACGTATAACACAGAACAGCTCCAATACACAAAGCTGGCTGTCGACACATTTCCTATTTTTTACATGTTAAGTATGGGGACTTTTTAAGTTTAACGTATAGCAAAATGACAATAATTAAACAAAATACATGTATGCATGATATTCAAACATGCAGCACATCATTATTAAGAAACATATAAAAGCGATTTCCGATTTAAATATATATATCAAAATCGGAAAAGAATAAAGCGTTTGCAATGTTTTTCACAACAATTGTTTCGAACACAAAGTTTAAAGCAAAATTTCATTGAAAATAACTCAGTGATGCAGTGGTAGCGCAATTTTTTTTCTCCGACAGATCCCGGGTTCGAACCATAATTGTTTTCTCCTTGATCGTAGCAAATGCATTAAGTTACATTAAAACAAATGCTCAAATATTTGAACACGTCCCTTTTTACTTTTACAATAATATTAATATTTTCTTGTTAAGTCACTTCTTCATTTAGAAAATATTTTGATATCAGAAACAGTATAAATGCTCTTCAGCTGGAGGTGCAAATGTGTTGCTTACTCATGTTAGTTAACAAAAGTATATTATAAATCGGACGGCTCGAATTCTCGATGGCTCGAACTATTGTTGTCGGTCCCGGCGAGTTCGAGCCATCGGGTTGCGACTGTACATTCCACAACAGGTACAGTTCTACGCTTATTATAAAGAGAGCCGAGGTACAAACGCTTTAATGCACGTATTATTGTTATCGCTCCAATTTATACAAATAAAATTGATGACAATTTCATACTTAAACATGATGAAGCATGGTTCAAACAGAAATCTCAAACCTAAATTCAAGCACTTTTCAAGGATTTGTTAAGGCCAAATTTGCATTTTCAAGGCCAAGAACCGTACGTTAGTTTCCTTTAAAAAAATGCATTTTCAAGCCAGATTAACACAGTAATATATCATTTATTTGCTCAAACACATTAAACTTATTTCACAAAATAACTCATACATGTTATTTCTAGTTATTACATACAAATACATGTTATCCATCCTTAACTCAATGAGTCTCACATATGTATTTACTTTTTAAAGATATTACAAACAAACACATTGTCTCTTTCTATGCTCACATCAAACAGACTAGTTCATTTCATTTAAACAGAAGTCAGTTACTATAACATTTTGTATTTCACGGGGCTGTTGTTGTTTATGTCTGTTTTAGATTCAACAGTTTTAACAATAGTACCTTCCTGTTTCACCAAAAAACACATTGCAGTAACCTTGTTTGCTTCTCAATTTCATGTTTTCTTTGTGGGTTTCCCCTTTATAATGGCTTTTCAAAGCGCTTTCCCTCATTCCCCCGACACCATTGGTTTTAATATAGACCCAACAATGTGCTTTTTGAATGTCATTTGTTTTCTTTACCCAGGAATATTCATAAGTTTTGCGCAAAACATAACGATTAACGTCCTTTTGACAACTTGTTTATGACCAGAAAATAGCACCATGAATATTTATGTTTAAAGAATGTTGATGTATCGTATAAGTTGTAATTATTTAAGCATTTTTCTGCATTTCATCTGTGTTTATGACCAGAAAGTAGCTCCAGGAATATTCAGTTAACCACTCTGGTTTGAAACGACACTACCCAATCGCTGCATTTTTACTCGCGAAAATTGATTACAATGTAGAACCTCTGACGTCGTACACATAATCTGTGACGTGTACACTTAACGTTTCGTACCCAGTAGTGTACAAACTTATATTTCGTACTCAACTTTTTGCGCGAAGGAATATATGATAAATTCTCGTAATATTTCCCTTAAGAACGAGTCAAGTTCATGGCGATGATAAAAGTAATTTTGAACAGAAATAAACATTTTCAATGCTTTTTTACATGAAATAAGCACTTTTCAAGCACTTTTTCAAGGCCAACCTTAGTTCAAGGGCTTTTCAAGCCTAGGACTCGTTTTCAAGCACTTTTCAAGTCCTGTGCGAACCCTGTGAAGAAAAAAATCTATTATAAAGCTCCCCCACGCTTATCTCAAAATTCACTGTCTGCACTAAAATAATTGACTTGCGAAAACGACATATTGATTCGGAAGACGTATAGACCTTTCAGTTATTCCTGTTTTTAATTATCTCCCGTGTGTGACGTCATTCGAGGATTTTCGAGTGAATCGAGAGTTGGTGTTCGTCAGTGATTCCATACGTCTGAACGAGTGTTACTAGATTACCGTATAATGTTGATACGACCAGCGCCACACCATCAATAAAACAAAGATAATGATTTTTTAAAAGGGGGACAAAATAGAAAAAATTTGAAGTTTAGACCCGGGGGGATAACTTCACAAATTTTAGGGTAGGGGTGTCCCGACGAGACTTCCGAAATGTGACCCATTTTTATACCGGAACTCTAATAAAGTTGACCCATTTTGATACAAGAATTTTGAAAAAGCAGACCCATATGTATAAAATACCATTGAGAAAGTGGACCCATTTCAATACAATAATTTTGATAAACTGGACCCATTCAATTCCACACATAATCAAAATTTTCTACTAAACATATATTAGATCTATTATCACAATGACAGAGTATAATTCCGTGTACACATGTAACGTTAGCGTAATTCCGATATAATTTTCATAAATAATTTGCAGTAACTGCACTTATCCCGGCACTTTTAGATTGTGTAACGCGGATTGTAACGATTTCGTCACTTAATATATGACGTATGTTAATATATGACGTCACAGTATAATCTTGGTAGATCAAGCAACAGATAAAAACAGGCAAGTTACTGCCCGGAGTTACTGCATCTTTCTCGCTACTGAAATTAACTTTGTGATACCCATTTATATACAAGAAGGACAAGTATCATACCCATTTTGATACTGATACTTTCAAATCTATATGTATTTATATACAAGCAAGTTTCTGATTTCAATACCCATATCAATACTTAGATGCTCAAAACCATACCCATACCGATAATTTTAGTCGAAAAACACACCCCATAAAATCGGCACACCCTTATACACCTGTATATAGGAAGTTAACCCCCCCCCTGGGAATTTAGATTTCAAGGAAATGAGCTAGAAATTGTAAATAAATTTACATATCTTGGAATATTATTCACAACGGGTGGATCCTTTTCAGCAACATATGATGCGCTTTCAGGACAGGCCCTTAAAGCAAAATAAGTTAAAAACAAGTTAAAATAAAATTTACAAATATCTCAGCTAGACATAGTCTCGAATAATTCGATGAGCTTATTGAACCAGTTTTAAGTTATGGTTGTGAAGTTTGGGGATTAAGCAATAGCATCCAAAGTGAAAGAATACACCTACGTTATTTCAAACAGGTACTTGATGTCCGATCTCAAACACAAAATTATTTCATTTTCGGAGAACTTGGGCGTAAACCCCAAATAAATAAACAAATCGTGTATGTTTTAAAATATTGGTCAAAAATACAAATGTATTACAATCTGATAATGTTAAATATATTAAAATTGTTTATGATATGTTATTACATGCTCTTGAACTTTATCCCGAAAACAATTATTGGGTAAAATATGTAAAACATATATAAACCCATTTATGCCTAGGGTCTAGAAAAAAGGCCTTGGCAAACAGCGTAGACCCAAATGAGACGCCGCATGATGTTTGCTTCAAGGAATTTCTGTAAGAAATATTTCTAAATATAGAAATAAATAGACTAGACATCCCTAATTTTGGAAATAAATTGATCTAATGTAGAAGGATGGAAGAGTCCACTAGGCATAAATGGGTTAAATACTCTAGGTTTCGGTGAGTCGTGGTATTTTTAGGGAGTAGGAGACGTTAATTGTGTTATATCCATTGCAAAACAACGCATATCTGATATATGCGTTCAGCATTGGATTACCGAGTTACAACAAACGACAATGGTTAAAAACTACTGCATTTACGAACATTTTAGATTTCAGCCTTATCTCAAATTTGTAAATAATTCAAAATTTATATTCGAGTTTACGCGTTTAAGAGTATCTGCTCACAGACTTGGATTCGAAGCAAGACGATGGCACAAGCCTGAAAAGACACCGTATGATAACAGAAAATGTTAAAACTGTAACGTTCTCGAATATGAGTTCCATTTCTTACTCGAATGTCCAGTTTTTAATAGTCTTAGAAAACAATATATGCACAGATATTATTGGAATCACATAAATATGTTAAAATGTATCGAACTCTTAAAGACTGACAACGCAAAAACAATTAAAAATATTGCAACATTTATTTTCAAAGCAGCTAAATTGAGAACTAATTGTATGATCAATCGTTTCGCTCCATATATTACTGTCTATTTGTAGTCATATCAATAAAAGCTGTATGGAAGCACATAATTAGAACATTCAAGTTTATTTGAATAAGATACGACTATACAATATGCAAATTATATACCTACCTTAAATTAGAACGTAACGGTAAACAGTGTTATATATATATATATATATATATATATATATATATATATATATATATATATATATATATATATATATATACATGTTTTTTTATATACATGTCTTTGGAGTTGCAAATTCCTTTTATTGTAAATTCTAAATTTATATTGCTAAACATTATATATGTATATGCATGTATGCCATTTACCACTGTTGACTTCATTGTATGTTATATGTATGTGCACTCATGTGCTTCAAGCCTAGTGTATTCTGAAATGAAACCATAAAACCATATTTTCAGTAATTTCGCAGATGTCACATATATTAAACCATACTTAAAACCTGTATCGTTAAACATCTGAATGGCGTAGTTTATATTTAAAGTATTTGGGACATTATTTGGTGATTTGTATGATTTATTATATATTCCTCTAACAAACCAATGATTGTGTTCATGTTTATAACATCGTCCTATATCAACATGTATGTATATAGTTTTGGTTTCATTGGCTATGAAATTATGAGTTCCGAAAATACACCAAAAAGAAACCAGAACGACACTAAACACAATACCATCAGAATAAGAATAATGAGGTGGCTAATATCTACCATTCCGCTTTGTTTTCTCTTTGGGTTTGAAGGGTGCAGACACGACAACACGCTAGATTACCTCCGCGCACAGATTTGACTGGAACCAACATAGCTGGATCAAATCCCTGCCTCCATAACCTACCACGTGATGATAGCCGAGCCATGTAGTACAATACTTGTACTGTTGTTATTATAACTTTTTTTTAATTAAGGTAATTTATTTTTCGGCGTTAGCTGTATACGCCAGCTTTTCACCTTAGCCTGACCTTTGTTAGCGTCCAATAGAATTCAAATAAAACTTACCGCGGCCAAGTACAGATGAATACACTTCATTGACTGCATTGGCTGATTTGAGAATACGACCAGAACATTGGAAACATGTCCGCGTCTTTGTAACACTGTTTTACTGCGTGTTCAGCATGAAACAATTTTATATCTAATGAAAAGGCTTAATAGATAGAACAGTTTTACACTCAATCTCGACATCTATACAGTTTGTGCGTCCACCTTTTATTTTCAGAAGATTTTCAGCGCGAGAACTTTTGCACTTAAAGGCTATGTTCTCATATTTAGTACTAACTTCCATATTCCTGTCAACATGTTAACATGTTAAAGTATAGAGAGCAGTGGAAGCGAAGACTCACTTTAATGCATTGCATTTCAACTCGCGAGGTATATCGGGTCAATCTGCGGCCACTGTGTGTGAATGTCAGAGTTTACATACAGGTCATCGCTGCGTCTATGTGCTGATCGGAGTTCGCGGCCAGGAAAATAATCGTTACATAATAAAGACGCTATAGCGTGAACTAGGTGAACTGGAATTTTCTTTATACCAGACAAATGTTAAATGAAGATATCCAGCGATATCATATGGTATGTCAATAATAGATTCTTTATGTGTTTTACAACAATACCATGATAAATATTATTTTTAATTAATTTAACAAGAATTATGCCATCATATTGGCTAATGAATTAAGCATGAGCGCAATGATTCTCGATACTGTTAATAATCGAATCAAATAGCAACGCCAGACAAACCACTAAAACAGGTTTGTTCGAAAAACGCGCGTATAAATATTTAAAATATGTACGGATACTTCGCGTGTGGCCGATTGACTCATATGTTTTAATTTCACTTCCATTCTTCTTTTGGTTTTCTGTTTTGTATCTATACGTTTATGACCAGCAATATGTAATAATGTAAAATAAGCCGCGAAAACTCCGCGTATCATCCCGTACTGCGTTTGCTGCAGCTAAGAACTGCACAGAAAAAGACATTCGCTATATTTGATCTCATTCATTGAAGTCTTTACCTTTCATTAACTGCAACCACAATCTTTTTTAAAGATATTTCTTGTTTATTATTAACCCAAATTTATACTATTTTCAAAATATAAAAGAAAATGATACAACTTTTCATAATATAATACTTAAACCAAAAAATAAATAAATCGTACAAAATCTGATAGGATTTTCTAGTGATGGCAGAGATTGTATGTGAGAGCAAGGAACGACAACTCTGCGTGGAGATTGCACGCTAGAGCGACAAACGTTCGCGCCGATACGACTATTCGGTCTTTTCGAAACTACATAAGTTGTCTCCCATTTGGGTAGGTATCACGCATTGTGCCAATCGTGATACATCGGCTATCTCGGATTCCTCTTTATTATTATTATTCTTGATGTCGTCTGGAAACTTTAGTATTTAGATATACAATATGCTTTAGAAAATAGTAAAGTATTTTTGGGCCGATTATCGCCAGACCACAAGTAATTAATGATGTTACTTTTCCCTGGTTATATTTTAATTTGAATACAAAATGTTGAATTTATTTAAATATATTGAATGTTATGAATGCAGTAAATATTGTCTGAAATGTCACTGTTTCAAGTGGCATTTTTCGTTTGAAAATAAATGATGATGTCAAATGTGCGAATATGATAAAATCGACGTTTGTGGTTCATCCAATAAGGGATCTATATTTGTAGTGCTATAATAACTTTATGCAAGGAAAAATCTTATATTATATTGTTACTATTTTTTTATTTTATGCTTTCCTGTGGTTTATTGAGAAATATCAGTGAATGAAAACTGATAATTTAACTGTTTCAAACAGTGACAATTAACAGTGAAAATTATCGATAATTTTCACTTTTTACTGTGAAATGACGTCAATTTTTGACGAAATTACGTCATTATCCCAGCAAAAATATTTCGTCAAACTCTTAAACAATGTGTCCAGATTTTCGTTATTAAGTCTTGACAGAGTTGTCGTTCGTGCGGGTAGGTATACCTACTTCCGGTGTTAAGGAAATCAATTGGGAAATACTACTGTACCATCGTTAATTTAAATGCCATAATTTTAGCTGTATGATCGGTAAATTTTCAAAAAAGTTACATAAATTGCCTAAAGACTCATGTACAAGAAAAGCTTGGATGATAGCAATTAGCCGGAAAAATTGGTTTCCAACGGCGTATACTCGCGTTTGTTTTGACCACTTTTGGAATAAAATGATAATGTCTATTAAAGTGTTCTATTTTGAAACATTACTAATATATTTAATACATATTGTGTATTTTTCATTAAAAATTGAAATAAACATTGCAGAAAAAGTGTCGATATTGCCTGTATTCGTACATATCCTCACTTTTCGGTAATAGGAGGTTTTGGGGATTCCGATAATGACGTCACGTTTGCGCATGCTCAAATTTTGGCCGTCAAAACTGCGGCCATTCTGCTATTGTTTGCATGTGATGAACCGCATCGTGATAATGTTACAATCATATTCGCGACCCTTTTGAAGAACAAAAAATACTCAGAACTTGAAATTCTTTCAGATTAAATTGAATCCAATGAACGAACACAAATAAGTACGAAAACAAACAACAAATTGATTGAATTTATGTTACCAACATACAGTATAGAAACTGATTTGAACCTATTTGTCTGTAAAAACTTACCTTATTACAGATTAACTAAAGCCTCTTGTTAAATGTAAATGCTTTTATTTACTTGTTCACGCCAGTTTTGACACGCCTTGTTTCAGCATTTTTAACCCAGTGTTTAATTGCCCCTTTGTTTATCACAAACCGATTATCTCGATATGATCGGATACTGTCCAGACAATTACTCAGAAAACAGTGTGTAATAAAACCAGGGACCTATACTTGTATGACTCTGTATGGGGTCTCTGCATAAACCACATGTGTCTGGTCATTAAACACAATTTATGATTCCTCCATGTCATCTCTTGGCATATTAAGTCAAAAACTTGACAGTTGCTTTAATAAAATATTTGAACATATTTAAAAAAAATAATAGACATTTGTCCGAAATGGATTAACAGCTAGGAACTATTTAGTATATATATTAGCCAGTTTAAACATAACAATAAAGTGTTTAATAACTATACATTTAAAATATTTAAAAAACTTACTGCTACACAATTATAACTGATTCAATACACCCATTACACTAAATTTCAATCTCTGATGAAAAATTAAAACTATCGCATCCACACCACTTATAATAATATTCAAATTATTACATGTTTTATAATTTTTGAAATATCATTTATTAATGTCTTACTTAAAATAGAATACGGGTATTTATAGTTTTGTTTTGTGAAATTGTAAGTATTAAGTCTTCCGACGACCTTTACTCTGATACAATTTAATTGGCCGCGATCGAGAAGTTGACGGCCAATCTATTTTTAGTAACGGAAAACCCCTCTTGTGACGTCACACAAAAACCTCCTATATCCGCGGATATGAGTCATATACGCATTTTAGACGGACCGCTTTTTACCCGGGATACTCGTGATACCTACCCGAATGGGAGACAACTTATGTAGTTTCGAAAATCCCGAATTAAACGTGTCGTTATTTCGAAACGGCGCATTGTCGTTTTCAGATGGGGTAATCACGCGACAAACAAGATGGCGACGTCCATGTCGAGACAGGTATTTTTCGCCGTTTTTGTATCATTTATTACTTTTATTTATTGTTAAATACCGCTCACTCTTTAGCCATATCAGCAAGTAAGCGATTAGCGTTTACTTCGTATAAATACTTCACTCGCTGCGAAATTTCTTAGCTGTATCTGTAATTTTGTGATCCCGCTAAGAAATTTCGCAACGAGTAAAGTCGAGATATAGTGCGAATATTCATACGAAATACACGCTAATGACTTTTTTGCTTACATGTATATGACATGAACGTGAGCGGAATTTAAACAAATATATAAAAAGTTATGAAGAGTATAAAAGCGTGAAAAATACCTGTCTCTGAACGGACTTCGCCATATTGTTTTCACGTGATTACCCTCTGGTTATTTTGCGTTCTTCAAACTCGTCAAGATTTCAACACGACACATTATTATTGTCGTGTCAGCGCGAATGTTTGTTGTTCTTGCTTCTTGACGTCTATTGCAACTCGTCAACACGCCACAATGCATTAAAATAACGTTTGATAAAACTGAAGCTGGCACTGACTGCTAAGCAATATTAACAGTTCTGAGTTGATTATGGGAGACCATTTACAAACACATATTTCACCACTTTCCAGTGATTGCGTCCCTTCCCTCTAAAACTACCGGTAATCATAGCTTCCATCGCTCGGTCTTCATAAATAGAAAAACTGGCGATAACAATTATTTCTATCCTAATAATAGTTATAGTTGCACCATTCCCTGAATCATATTGAAATTTTATAGTAAACACACAATTCTATAAATTTTACATTTAAAAAAGCAATTTTAAATTAAATACAATAGCAACAAAAACACAACATTCAACATGTTCCACTTAAACAAAATCGGTACATTCAGTATCTGTTTCGACCTCCCATCGCAGTGGTGATAGCGTGATAAATCCGGCGCAGTGAATTAATTGAGACGAATTATGTGTTGCTGGTTTGATGTTGTTCCAACCCTCCATGTGAGAATTCTCAAAGTTCAGAACCCTGTATTATTCTCGAATATATTACAAGATCATTAGAGTAACATTTTAATGGAATTCACATTTAACAAATGGAATTTACATTTGTCGAGTGCGTATGTATAACCCAAAGGCTTTCGATAAACCATGTATCAAATCGACCTTACACGAAGCAGCTAAAATAAATTAAATTCAATTACGATACATTTGCATGATTTCATGATTCGTGATAATGTCGATGTCTTTTTAGCGTTTTCTGCTTTAAAACATTTGTGTCGTGTTAATATAATGTGCTAGTTTTTCTTTCTCTGTTTCGTATTAATCGAAATTAATTTATTTTATCGATGTTTACAGCAAATGTTAATGTAAATCACACTGTCGAAACAATTATTGTATTTTTATATTTCTTCGAACTGGTTTTGAAAACTACATATTGTCAAAATGGCCGTGATTTTATTTTATAAATTTAATTCCTCGAAAATAGCGTTCGTGAATAGGTGTGTCCATATCCATCGTTTCTCTCTCTGTGTTTATATACATGAGGACCATTATTTTATAACACTGCGGTAATACAACTTATATGCATATGGTATGTATCTAGCATCCAGTGAGTTACACATTCGGCATTCTATACATAGATGGTGACGTCACTACGTTATTATCACGGTCAGTAAGACCGGTGTGACACAATGACACGTTCGGTGTATTCGTAAACAAAAATGATACTCTCTGTGTAGTGGAGTGTAATCCGCTTGTAGTGTGGCAGTAATTGAATGGTATTGGTTTATCCCATGCGCAATTATCGCTTACTTCAAGTAAATATTCACTGTTAAAATATCTAGTATTCTATATTAATCAAACCAATCATCATATTTTTGAGGATTTATATATAAGAATGAAGGTGTATTTTATGATGACATTCAGTACTTGCCCGTATTTATACTCGAATAATTTATTGATGTAAGCGCCGAAAATCCACAACAATGAAAATGGCCTCTCAGCTGTCTGTTATCATTGTTTAAGGTAAGACGACTCTAATACTGAATAAATAATCATGTAAACGGAGTTTGGGGCAGCTTTAGCAACATATTTTTTTATAAACATGCAGACCTCTTGCCTAAGGTCATTGTTGTGTTTCATCACAGACGTTTTCTAAAGCCGACCCATGAATGTGTCAGTGCATTAAATCAACATTTGACGTGTTGTCGAGTTATTTTTGAAACCCAACATTTTTATGGATGTCATTCTTTATTCAGGAGCTGTTGAATTTGATCCCTGTGTCTATGTGTAACAAATCACATTCACAGTTCCTTGTTGTTATGCAGTGATTTTTTTCACCCAATTGGGAACAGGTCATGTACCCATGCCATTGGGAAATCACCAAATTGGGAAAAAAACAAGTCGCGAAATCTTCCAAATGAGAAAAATCAAGTTGTGAATGAATGGTATTTTAATGACTTTGTTTAACTTTTGTCAGCTTTAAATGACACAGAAAAGCAACATAAACTTTTATTCACATTCTTGCACAAACAACAACATGTATCAGAACACAGATTGTTACAGATATAGTAATCTGCTTGTATTGCTTTCAATCAGGGATCATATTTTTTTCTGTTTTGTCGGTACTAGACCGATTGGGGTCATGAAAGACTGATTGAAAATCCCAAACAGTCGGTCCGATTCTGTTTGCTAAAATTCCCATGTCATGAAATCGATTACACCGTGTACATGCTAACATACCCTTTGGCCTAATGACATTCTTATCTCGATTATGTGTGATAAACCATACTCTGCAGTCTCTAAACCAGTCAGGGCCGGTTTATTGCACGTGAGACCAAGAATAAAAAACATGTGAACAGCTGATGAAAGACGCATCCGAAAAGACGCGTCTGAAAAATAGCGCTGTAACTAAACAAAACATGCCGATACATTTTCCACCAGCGTAATAATCCCGTAATATAATTATGAATGAAAGTCGCGGATCTGATTGACAGAACAGCCAAAAGTTATTTTTATGGGTGGAACTTCACATAAAATAGTTCACAAGAAAAATATTATGCATTGTATTAATCTTTAGTAAAACCTTGTTAGAATTGATAATAATTTGTGTACTTTATACTTTGTTGTTGAATAACTCACGACCAGAAAATTAGATGCGTGGTTTCAAGTGTTTCGCTCTCGCGATTAAATCCCTACGCATCTAAACTATCAGCCGTGGGTTATTTGACAACAAACTATAATGTACACGAATTATTTCTTAATTATTTGGTGTGTTATTGTCAGTAGCTCACCTACGCAAAGACATTTGTATGGTTCAGTGCATGTTTGCAAGCTATTATGACAACAATTTAAAGTCTCTACAACGCTCAAAATCAACGAAAATTTCGTTAAGTATTTCGTAAAATAAAGTTAACACCTTAACAATCAGTGTTCCTTATAGCAATAGACAACATTTCAACGCTAGATGTGGTATGATTACATAGATTTTTGTAGATACACAATGCTCTTTTTATTTATTTGTAGCCACAATTAATTCCCGCAAATATATCTATTCATACAACACACGAACACCATTTTAGTGTTCATGTGTCGTATGAATAGATATGCAAAACAATAATAAAAACGAGCATTTTGTATCTACAAACATCTATTTTACCAGACCACATCTGACGTCGAAATTTCGGCAATTGCCATAAGAAACACTGATTTTTACTTGGTTAAGTCTATTTTACGAACAATTGTACGAAATTTTCGTTGATTTTGAATAGTAATGTTACTTTAAAACATCGGTATAGACTAACACAGATTAAATATTGACATCAATGAAAAAGTCTGATAAAACAGCACACGAAACAACAATGAAATAGCAAATGATAAAACCAGTTGAGAAAACTCGTTCCGTTTAAAAAAAATGCCTAAGGGAGTTTTACTTGTACATTTATTATACCACCTTCATGAATGGCAATATCAATGGTATATATTTTTAACGTAATTTGTCATGATTTCGGACATAAATTTTTCGGATACTTTTTCCCAATTTATATCCGGACCGATTGATGTTGTGGGAAAATATGATCCCTGCTTTAAATATATCAAAAATGGCGTCTTTCTAGGCTGATGAGAGTCCAGACAGACTGCATAGCCATATAACTTGACTACTGTCATCTTCGACAATTTGTGTTGCAGTGTACTGAGGGGGATAGGTGGACCAAAATCGCTAAACGATTTGCTTTTGACATCACTAGGCTTTAATTTTTTCTGTAATACTTACTATTGTGACACATGGGGAATATTGCCGGAAGCGTAAGAAAATTCAGACTGGTTTATATTTCGCAATAACATACACGTATTTAATGTGCAAATGTAACGTTAAATGTTTAAACCAGTCCAATGATGGAGAAATCAAATCAGTAGCAAGTTAAAAAGGTCTCGAAATACGTCAAGTTGGCATTTTCGGCGATTGTTTACTCGATTTTGATTGGGATTTTTGTATTTTTTTCGGAAATTGGGACGTGTCCAGTTCATTTTGGGAACGGGTCCGTAGGTCATTGGGAACGGGTCCGTTTACCGGACCCGTCCAAAGAATGAAAAAAAAACACTGATGTTATGTAGGTTTTTTATTAACAAGACAATATCGCCTACAAGCCCTTGCCAATAAAGGTTACAGTATCATAAATAATTAAGTAATGTAGAGCTGCACTCTTAAAAAAACATCATATTTTTCTTGAAGCCATGTTTTACAGTTTAGACTGGTGTTTTGGCTTTATCTCTTGGAGATATTGAAAGGGAAAGAATCTAAAGGTGTTCACTACTAAAAGACTGACATAAGATAAAGGTGGAGACTTAAGTCCTAATTTGCACTTAAAAGGGTTACTTTCCACTACAAAATGGCTAGAAAAAATGAACTTAATAAAGGTGCCAAAACAGTTGATTTTGATTTGTGTCAAGTTCTTTCTTGGTTTGAAAATGACATATCTTTTTATTGCTTTAATTGATTCAGCTAAGAATGACCATTCAGAAAATGTATGGTTATGGTGGTCTCTATGTGCAAAATGTTGCATTTATTTTTGCTTAAAGTTGTCGCTTTTACATTGAACTATATTGAAAAATTATTTAGTATATTGTGGCCTAAACCTACATTTTCCACCATCTAAGTTCTAAACTTCCCCTCAAGTCAGCCGTTTGTAAACAAATTGGCAAGGGATACCACAAGTACAACAATATTGCATTTTACAACAATAAAATGTTATGCCAAAAAATTGGTTTTCACCAAATCATGCCTTGTTTGTGGCTATTTTCATGTCACGATCAGGGATCATATTTTCGAGCAACATTAATCGGTCTGGATTTAAATGGGGGAAAAAGTGTCCGAAAATTTTTATCCTAAATTATGACAAATTACGTTAAAATACATACCATTGATTTTGCCATTCATGAAGAGGGTATAATAATGTACAAGTTAAATTGCCTTAAGCATTTTTTTAAGGAACATACGAGTTTTCTCAATTGGTTTTATCATTAGCTTTTTCATTGTTGTTTCGGTAACTGTTTTAACTGACTTTTCATCGTTGTCAATATTATTAATCTGTGTAAGTCTATACAGATGTTTTAAATCGTTGTCGACTCGAAACTAGCTTACAAACATGCACTGAACCAAACAAATGTCTGTGCGTAGGTTGGCTACTGGCAATAATAAAACCAAATAGTTGAAAAACAATTCGTGTACGTTATAGTTTGTTGTCGAATAAACCACGGCCGATAGTTAAGATGCGTAGGGATTAAATCACGAGTGCAAAGCACGAGTGATTAGAAACCACGCATCTTAACTTCCGGTCGTGGGTTATTCAACAACAAACAATAAAGTATACGAATTAATCCGATCCTAACACGATTTTTACTAAAGATTTATACAATGTATATTGTTTTTCTTGTGTACTATTTTATGTGAAGTTCCGCCCATAAAAATAACTTTCGGCTGTTCTGTCAATCAAAACCGCAACTTTCATTCATTTATTGCCGGATTATTACGCTGGTGGAAAATGTATCGGCATGTTTTGTTTAGTTACAGCGCGTGCTTTCAGTGTATAAGGTCCACCCACAATTATTGCAGAATATCCAATTTTCTTCTTTGTTTATATGAAAGTTTACTGACTGTATCATGCATGAAATGCACAATTTCCACGAGGATAACATCGAGGTTTTAATCTCCGAAGTAACTGTCAACGATTTTATCGTGGACGAGCACACATTACGGACCGATTAGTGTGCTAGGTATAAGCCAGTGAAATTATCGATTGATATTGACACTGGGTTATTCACGCTTGACTAATACACAACCGCGTTCGTTGTTTGGGGTCATATGCTGATACTAGTCGACTGACGATCAATATACTGGTCCTGACCGGTTTAGAGACTGCAGTGAATGGTTTTATCACACCTTCGAGATAAGAATGTAATTAGGGTATGCTAGCATGTGCACTGCGTAATCGATTTCATGACATGGGAATTTTAGCAAACAGAATCGGACCGACTCTTTGGGATTTTCAATCAGTCTTTCATGACCCCAATCGGTCTAGGACCGACAAAACCGAAAAAATATGATCCCTGGTCACGATTATAACTTAATCGCACATGAAGGGATTTCATAACTAATATTTACTATAAGAAGATGATGTGAAGAAACTGTCCCCAACCCAGCTTTCACACCAAAATCCTTTGATATCCGATGGACACCATTGAAAGAGTAGATAACAGCTTGCAGATTTTTTAGGTGTAGCTTTGATGTATGTCATTCCCTTTCACTGCTGTGATTGCGGTGATAGTCAAAGACTTGTGTATTTAATTGGTTTTATTGTTGTATGCTATTTCAACTGGAAATATGATTGCAAGGTAATTACATGTATAATATTTTATTTAGAATCTTGTTTATTAAAATTATAATACCACCACAATGTAACTACGCCCCCCCCCCCCCCCCCCCCCTTCAAAAAAGAAATAAAAGTATACTTTTGTTTTTGGGGTGCGTGGAATTGGATGTAAATTTAATGCACACCTGTATTCTTTTATTAAGTTGTTTGTTTTGGTCTTTTCATTTTACTTGAATTCAATTTACAAATTAAGTTAATTGAATTAGCAGGATTTACAATTAGCGTTTTGTATTCAGTGATTTCAAATGGTAAAATAGTGCAAATAATTACAAGATATATATATAAGCTTTAACCAAAAACATGAGTTCTCCTTGCTTATTTCTGATTTCTCCTTAAATGCCAGTCAAGAGAAAAGTGACTTCTCCCTGAAATTTTACTCTAGGCCGACCCCTGGGAGTAATCAGAAACATGTTTAACAGATCAAGTTTACAGAGATGCATATAAACAGGGCTCGCGCTCTCGTTCGCCATTTGAGCCATTTGTGAAAATATTGAGAACTTGCCTCAAGAAAAATCTGATTTGCGAAAATGCTAAAATCTCGTAAAATTTCATTGAAAACATCCGCCATTGAAATCCAGACTGGTTTTCTATATTTTTCTTCTTGTTTCAATGAAAGTGTTCCGAACTTGAACAATAAACGAAAATTGATCTGCTCTAGAACATTGACCTTATTGTTATTGAAGTGCATGTGATAGCTGGCCAATCAACATTGATTTCGCTCACACTTAATAATGAGTCATTCATGCGCAGACACTGTATACTTGGAATACACAGTTGATATTGTCGTCTGCCAACAATATAGCGGCCGATTGCAAACGTCGTATTTAAAGATAAACAAATGAAAAGAAGCGTAACAATAAATAAATTATTTCTAAGCTGATCTCTTTACACCTTTCTACCAACTACCGATCTGAATTAAAGGATGATAATTAAATAATGAGTTATATGTCGATGATGTTACACCTATCTGCCCATTATCGTTGGAAATTAAAAGGTGATAATTAAGTTGTATTTTACCTACAGACTATGCCAATGCTGTAAAACAATATGTCAACCAAATTGTATATTAATTATTTATTTGCTAGGTACCTGGTTTTCATTTTCTGCAGTCAAATGATATGCACATTTTATTTCATGTGCAAAACGCGTACAATTTTTCAGACTGTCCTTTTTGGATACATTATTTTTCGTAGATTATAATTTATTTTCGAAGTTCTATATAGAAGAAATAGAATGAGGCATACACACGTGGTGATACGGACAGTGAGGTTTTAATATAATATTTCCAATTATATTCACCTGAAATTGCAATTAGAAAGGGCTCTGGGTGGGGTGGGGGCTCTACCCTTTATTCCTGTTGGGTTCATGCGGCTGTGATTCCAAGACCCCCGGCCTAATTTTCAGGATTGTAAATTTGGGGCAATGGACACCAATTTTAAATGTACATGTATAAAATAACTTAGTATTTAAAACCCAGTTTTCGTGCGCCGAAAAATGATAACTGGTTGGCTCAAAGAAATTTTGGGGCAGCGCTAGCCCTGATATAAAGTAGATCTTTGTGTCTTAACCATAATTTATTGACATTGTGCATGATTGTATTAAAAAAATTGGCAACAACCATACAGCTTGCTTTAAGGTCAAGGTTTAAAAAATGTTATAACAATGAAACCAGTTACAATGGTAATGCCTTGTTTTTCCTTTCTCAATTAACTTGACTTATTGCTTTATTTATTATCTTTTTTCTCCATAATGTTCTCCGATTATATCTTTCTGACAAACCATATCTTTATTGAACTTTCATGCCAGCTGAAGCTGAAGCAAGACAAAAAGTGCTCCAGACTTTTATGATGTTTTATGCTTTGAATCAATCATTTGAGATGCTGATTCCATCTGATAAGTTAATGCACTTCTTGTATATTTTGTCCTTCCATTTACAGGGGTGGCGAAATCAAATGTCCGAGTTGCCCGAGTCGTACATTTGCTTGTCTGGGCAACTGATTTTTTTCAATTAAGTTGTACGTGGACAACAAGTTTTTGAAAGTCGGGTCCAGGTATACAAAAAAATACATTGAATTAAAGCCGTAATTAAGTTTTACAAAACCGGATGTTGACATGCGATTACATTGTCAGTGCTATTTGCGGAGCAATCAAGCTAAAATACGGGCACTCCCCTGCGCAGTGATCTCCCTTATTCTATAAGATACCAGGAGCATTCCGCATTTTAAACATTCGGCCCGACTGTTAGACAGTGTACAGACTGGTTTCTTTATTTTTACAGTCAGACGGAAATAAAAAGTATCAAAGTAAGATAATCAAAACACGGTCTACCTTGTCATTTAAGACGACTTTAATGGTAAAAATGGAACATTTATTTTTTTTAAATCTTCAACAAAGGAGCAGAAACCCGAAGCTTTGAGCAGTCCACCTCCCAAAAAAACTAAGAAAGATATGATAAAAATATGATCTATTAAACGCACCAGAACTTTTCAAGAAACTTGGCTCACAGATTTTCAATGGTACCAGTTGATGATAATCAAATTGCTACCAGTAGCGGAGCATCAGTCTGATGAGGTCCACATATTGGACTAGTTGAATTTGTTAAGATTACGGTGTACTTATGTTCAACAAATGTTTTAATAACACTAGCTTTGCAAGATTGAAAGTTTTAGAAAGTCTTTATATTGTTTATAATATACTGCTATAATGAATTTACTATTGAAATACAACTATAAACAAAACTAGCAAATCATACTCATTTTGGTATATTCCACATTGTTTTACATTAATCAATAAATGCGTTTATAATATATAAACATTAACAGACCAGTGTAGTTCAGCAACGGACAAGTTAAATTTCCTAAATGGTTGTCCGTGGACAAGTATAGTTTTTGAGATTTCGCCACCCCTGATTTATATGATATAGTTCTAGAAAAAACACTGATATTTTAATAATATATTAAGTTACAGAATAACACAAACCAGGGCTTTCCTTAGACCTCAAATCTCAAAAGTCAAGGACTCTTGGGACCATATTTTCAAGAGTCAAAATCAAACTTCTGAGAGTCCTAATAATAACGCAGGAGAGTCAATGACTTTTTGCAATTTAAGCAAATTACTGAGATATAATATATAAAAAGCAACAAATAAAAGATACATGTATGTTAACATTTATTTCTTACATTTTACTGTCACTACAACACTATGCATTTAAACACAATATTTCAATGATTAATAAATACAAAACATGTATTCTAATACAACATTAACTTCATGTATACAGCAGAGTAATATGTCATATGTTCTTCTTTCGCACGTTTGGGGGTGTTAGGAGCACTGTCATTTAGATCTAAAGTACGCTTTGTCGTTGGCGTCTTACACACACTTTCAGAGTTACTACCGATTCCGAATTCGAAAAGGTTCTCTGCGACATTTTCCGAATGCACTAGCACAATTACACTTTGCCAATTACACTTTATCCAACAACTTTGTTTGACCGTTCGCGTGGCTATTAAATTAAGAATGAATACAAAATGTGAAAAAAAAACATTTCCGCTGGCTATCACAAAAAAACAACAACATACGGGTGGTACCTAAACACAATAGCCTATATAAATCGGTAAACTATAAAAGGATATTATTTCTACTCGCCGATAAAGGTTGCCTCCGTATTTAATCCCATCAAAAATTCCGACGCCCTTTAATTATTTCAGTGCCATCTCACGGAAGACGTGCGACAAACACGCCGTTTTCTAGCCTTCTCAAACGGTCAATTATTACGCCTACATGTATTTTGTAATCAATTAGCTCATGCAAAAATTGTCACTTTGCCACAAGGCCGTTGTATCGGTTCTATAGTTATTTTAGCAACTTTGATGCAAAGTGTGTAATTTGACGTTGTAGCAGTACATATGCCAGCATAACTTTCACGCGTCTTTGAAACTGAGCAATCATGAAGTGAAACAGTGATGGGTGCTTAGCTTTGAAAATACATTCTGCCATACTCTGGAAATAGCTCAAAATATGCTTACGGTGTTATGTGGATATGGATGTATATTTTATATTGATATTATTAAAAACTGACGCGGATGAGTCCATTCTGTTTTGGTGGGTTTATAGTTCTTCTTAAATGCTCTGAGAGTTATGAGTACATA